>NC_051862.1:205441139-205653563 GCF_015732765.1 Culex quinquefasciatus
CGTTAAGTGCAAGGTCCTCCCTTGGAAGGAGATGGAAAAAGGTAGGAATCGTCTATTGTATAACATGGATGTTTAGAACTTAATGGTTTTTCTTGTGTTGAAGTTTGAAGATTTCTAATCGCAGTGTTTATTGGATTGGAGAAAAAAAAAAAACACTTTTTCAAAGTTCGATATTAAATCACTGATTTGAATCCTTTGAGAACACATCGAAAGCCGCGTTAAGAACTGTTTTCAGACACGTTAAAAAACACGGAGAAAAATCAGTTCCCAAAATCGTGAACATGCGTTTATGAAATTTGGAACTACGAACAACTATTCAAATACCAAAGTACGTTTTTAAAAACGTAGCATGAAATTTGAAGATTTTATTCGTGGGTTCGAATTTCCTGAACGCTTGTTTCGCTTTTGGGAACAGATTGTTCTCCGAGAAAAGTGGAAATATCCAAGTCAGACCATCTAAGCTGTTTTACATTTTATGTAACATTTTTTTGAACAATCCATTGCAAACAAAAACCTGGTTATTTGTAATTTAAGACACAACTCTTTTTTGTTTTGACTTATCAAGTTAATAATTTCAACACAGGATTCAATCAAAATTTGTCGAAAACAAAATCGCAATGTAACGAACCTGAATTTCAACTATTTTTATTTAATTTTTTGTAAATAAGAACTTTAAGATTGAAATTGTATGTTGAAATCTGAAACTTATTCTTCTGATTTGTGTTCTCTATTCTCAATCGAAAACATTGGCGATTCTTCTCCTCAATTTTGACAAAAAATATTATTAGCAACTTGGATTCAAAAAAAAAGTTGGGTTTAGCCCTTTCGGACGCAAATGAAAGGTGTTTGATTGGGCTTTAAGAAAAAAATAGTTTGGAGTTACAAAAGCCCTATATTTGAAAAAGTCGTATGTTAACGAGATACATATACAGTCTAGACTCGATTTTCCGAGGCCTCGATTATCCGAAGTTCGACTCTTCGTAGGTATGTATGGAAATTTGAATAATCGGATCACGCATAAAGAAAAATTCTTTATTTTTCTTACTTTCTACTTCAAGTTTTTTTTTTCTTAAAATTATTTTTATTAGGTCCTATTCGGTACTGGGACCTGGTTAGGACCGAGTCGGCTTTTGTAGTTTCATTTTACTCTAAGCTAAGAGTAATTACAGAGGATCCTGTGTGTAAATGTTAGTGGGAGTAATTCAAGTTATTTAAACTTATTTTACACCCAAAGTTAAAGAACGAGGGGATAGTCCTCACGAAAACAAACGTGAGGAAAGTGCTATTATGCGAGAGTATAGTCCTCTCGCGTGTTCATTCGTTCATTGGAACAGTTCATCCTATTAGTGGCTTATATGAACAAATGACCGCCACTTAGTCACCGAACCATGGTGGCCCATACGGCAAAGGCACGGTTTAATATGCCGAAGGTCTTGGGTTGGAGTCTTGGTACCGGTACTTCTTTTTTTGATAGATGAACTTTTTTTTAAGATGAACCCATGAGTAAAGTACTCTCGGTAATTTCCGGATTTATCCTCTCAGTCCGCACAAAGTACCATTTTACTACCGAATCGTGCTGTTTATCCTCTCGTATGCTGATGTCCAGTTCTGGGTGTAATTATATTTGAGTGCACAGTAATACAAATCATGGTAATTTTACATCTGGGAAGGGGTACATCTTTTATGTTAGAAAAATGTGTAATTTACCACTTTTTTGTTGTAATGTCACTTTTTAAAGTCTAAATTGAGGCAAAATTGCAATATAAAAGGCGTCGAGGGCCGTGTTACGCTCCATACAAAAAAAAAATCAAAATTTGTATGTACATTTTGTTACGAAGAGAAGGAGGTACAAAAATCCAGTTGTTTGCCTTGCGTAATAAAAGAACGCTTCCTTCGGCGAATAGAGTCTGGATTGTGTATGAAAATATCTCTATCGGATTCCTAGGACAATTTTGCAAAACATAATTAAAACAGGTTTTTTTTCATAAAATTATTTTTACTAGGTCCTTTTCGGTACTGTGAATTGGTTAGGACCGAAATTGTAACAGGATTCCGAGATATGGTTTTTTGAAAATAAAAACTGGGGTTTACGATGCGCCACGCGCAAAACGGGAAAGTGATAAAAACGGGCAAAATCAACTTTTTTCAGTTGCGTCTTTCAATTACAAAAAATAGTACAAAAAAAGTATTGATCATCGCTTAAATGTTAAAGTTATCGCAGTTTTAGTGAAATAAGTTCATTTTTCAAGTCTTCGTCATTTCCCGAAAACCCCAGTTTATATTTCCAAAAAATCATATATCAGAATCCTATTAATGACAGATTCACTTTTTCAATTTTAATATAACTTTTGAAATTAATGATTTAAATTTCCATAAATAGTATGTTGAAATGAAAAAATAATCACTAACGTCATTATTCGAATTCCCGGACGCTTCGAAACCCGGACACTTCATCTTGTTTTATCAATTATTTGGATATAAGTTCGCATTATGAATGTCAAAACTGTGTTATTTGATGAATTCCAACATTAACTTTCATTTAAAGTTTGTTTGAACGCTGTAGTTAATGCCAAACAATTAAATACAATAAAATTATAAGTTTACCAAAAATGCGAAACATGTCACTCGAAATATTTCATATGTGTTCGAAGCACCGGGAAGGCAAAGCAGAAATTTATGGTTTCGATATTCTAAAATTCTAGCAAATTTTTATATAAACTATCGATTGTTTTAATGTTAACAGCTTATTTGAGACCTGAAGAATGCCATTCACTAACTTTTCAGTCCAAATTTGTGCGATTCATTAGTAAAATCGAGTGTCCGGAATTCGGAGCAAAAGTGTACGGATTTCAAATCAGTTTTGATCAGTGTCCGGGATTCGAAGCACAACAAGTCACTTTAATTTAAAATTTTGATGAAAAATTGTTAGAAAAGACATATTTTGCATGCATTTTCTTGAAACTGACTGTTTATACTACGTCCTGATGATATTTCTACATTTCCAACTTATTACATGATTTTTTGCCAGCTATAACAAAAATTATATGCTACTAAGTGTCCGGATTTCGAATCATGACGTTATATGTGTAATTTTTCTACAAACAACACAAACAAAATCATTTTTTGATTGAAACATTCTGAATCAAGATTTGAATAATTTCAAAAAAAAAAACATGGCCGCCAAATGGCCGATCGGGGATGATGCCTTTCAGATCCTTAAATTCGTTTTCTTTCCCTCAAACGCCTTCAAAATTGACAAAATAAGATCTAACGTCATAATTCGAAATCCAGACACTTAGTAGCATATGATTTTTGTTATAGCTGGCAAAAAATCATGTAATAAGTTGGAAATGAAGAAATATCATCAGGATGTAGTAATAACAGTCAGTTTTAAGAGAATACATACAAAATATGTCTTTTCTAACAATTTTTCATCAGAATTTGAAAATTAAAATGACTTGTTGTGCTTCGAATTCCAGACACTGATAAAAGCTGATTCGAAATCCGGACACTTTTGCTTCGAATTCCGGACACTCGTTTTTGCTAATGAATCGCACAAATTTGGACTGAAATGTTAGTGAATGGCCTTTTTTAAATCTCAAATAAGCTGTTAAAATCAAAACAATGGATATTTTGTATAAAAATTTGCAAGAATTTAAGGAAATCAAAACCATAAATTTCAGCTTTGCCTTCCCGGTGCTTCGGATGCCTATGAAATATTTCACGTGAAATGTTTCGCATTTTTGGTAATCTTATTATTTTATTTTATTTGATTGTTTTGAAACTTGAAATGAAAATTGATGTTAGAATTCATCAAATAACACAGTTTTGACATTCATAATGCGAACATATATCCAAATAATTGATAAAACAAGATGAGTTGTCCGGGTTTCGAAGCGTCCGGAAATTCGAATCATGACGTTACAAGCCATTGGATTCACAGTAAAAAAGTCATGGTAATATTACATCTGGGAAGGGGTATATCTTTTATGTCAGAAAATATGTGTAATTTTACCTCTGAAAATGTGTTATTTTTCTGAAGTAGTTCTGGAGTGTCCACTTTTCTGAAGTAATGTCTCTTTTCCAGTCTAATTTGAGGTAAAATTACATCATATAGGAGGTAATATTAAACATTCCAAAATTCCAAATTTACACATTTTTTTACTGAGGAGAGGAGTTTCCCGTCACGCAAAGAAATGGGTGGCAAAAACTCAAATCCAATTTGTACAGTTGAAGGAGTAACAGATTCATTTTACAATTTGTTATAATGCTTGTACAAATACTTTTGAATGTTTTTGTTATCCCCTCCCCCCTTCATAATCGGCCCGAAATCAGGGGGCAAAAATTTAGTAAAATTCTTATACGATTAAGTTTAATAATTCTGCTATTTTGATCTGTAAGACGTTCTTTTTTCAAATATTCATCTATCTAATGTTTTGAAATTTCAATGCGTTGTTTAAAACTCATTTATTTTGTATATGATTTGTTCTATAAAAATGAAACGAATTCCACTTAACATATTATATAAAAGAAACATTTTCCAACGTTCTTATTTTGCTCAAATTACAAACGAACAAAATAAAATTTGCAACTCATGCTGCTTCTTCCCCCTTAAAAATATCATCATTCTAACTGACACTGCTGTTCAACCCCTATGTTAACAGCTTTCCGCCCTGAGGCAGCTAATAAACACACACCCCTCGTCGTGTATCCTGCTGATGTGATATTATACAGTGTTGTGTTATTATTTCACCCCGATTCCACGGTAGTGGTGGTGGTGGTGAAAATGATGATGGCATCATATAATGGCGCGTTTATGACGTTGGCAGTTTTTCCTCCACTTTGCGCACATCACCACCACTACAGACCAATATCCCTTTACGGAAGGACTCTTTGCGAGGAGGGTTGATTTGGTTCATAAACTTAGGGCAAGGCAGCATGACAACCCCCCCCCCCTCTCTGCTTGTTTAGAGCAAAATGTTCGTGATGTTGTTTCTGTTGTTGTTGTTGGCTGAGAATTACTTTTGATTGAATTTTCACCCCATGCTGGATTAGTCGGAAGCGTACAAATAATGGGTACTAATACAAACACACCGCGTGCTGCTCTGCTGCTCTCTTGGGAGGAGGGAAATTTCGCCCTAGACAGGGAAAATTGAATTGAATTAAAATGGCTGCACTCTGGCAAACGCTATAATGGATCAGACGTTGTTGTTTTGTGGTGGTTTATGGCTGGTGAAGACGCTGTAGGGATGTCAAATATTTACAATCAATAATTTTTAAAGGAAAACTATCAAAATTCCATTTTTACAAATTTCTTTAGGTTGAACTTGACAACAGACAACACAGACAAAGACAAATGTTATAACGTTAGAATTTGAGCACCTCCAGAAATGAAAAATAAATTTCGAAATTCCCCACAGTGCAAATCAACTCATCCTTCCTGTTGTCTACTCGAGTCGAGTTTTCGGCGCTAACAACAAACAAACCGTTGATTTTGCGGAAAAGCGGCAACCAGGGACACCCGATTCTACGTCGGTCCCGCCGCGTGGTGAGGCGTCACAAATTGAATACATGTTCATTATTACGTAATTTTGGCCGTAACAGGCCCCGCTGCGCTGTGGGAAATGAGATATTGGTTCGCTGCAATTCGTACTTTCGGAGAAGGGGAGGGCTAACGGTTGTGATGGATGACGTTTCGGCAGGATACACAATTTGGTCTAGTTTGGAATGAAGTCTGGGGTGAAATTGTATCCAGGATTAGGCTACAAAGATTTTTTAAGGTTTGATTAATATTATAATTACATGAACATGCTTAATGGAAACCATACCTTAAATTTCCTCTGGAATAAAAATCGATCGAAATTAATAGTAAACTGTATCGTTTTAAAAACTCCAGAGTACCCTCATTAGCCGTATCACACCCAGCTCCTTCTTCAGGCAGTGTCCGTGTCGTATCTTGTCCTGGTGTCACTTCAGAACCGGTTCCCCCCGGCGTCCCCTTCAGAGCGCGAGAGATTCCGGAACCCGAGGTCCAAGAACAAAAATAAAACTCACAACAAAACGATTTATATCTCACCCACTTAAATTAATGACCACACGGCCACAAAGAGCCACTTTTGTCACCAGCTTTAGTGGCACTGGCCAGTGGAGGTCCGATCCGAGATGCATCCCGAGGACGATGGTCATTATTTATCGCCTATCTGGAACCGTTGACGCGTTCTGTGGCTTCCACGGATTCCGAGCGGGGACATTGCCGACGCGGCTTCTGCTGCAGCGCTCAGAACGATGATGGTCAGGGTTTGATTCGTGTCGTGGGCTCGGTGATCGAATTTCAAGATTTTTTTTCTTGTCTGTTTTTTTGGTATTAATTTGACTTGAAAAGTGCATTTTGATGTGGGAGTAGAATGTCACCTTGATTTTGGGATTTTTTTCTTTTTTTAATTTTTTTTAATTTTTTTGGATTTGGATTGTCTCAGAGCGTTAGTCATTTCGATTTTCCAAGCTGAAAAAATACATACGTTCAAAACAATCTTTTAAAATTAAATTACCTGTCAAACATTTTTAAATTAAAAAAAAATAAAAGGATATAAACTTTAAACTTTTTAGTTTGAGATTCATTTTAGGTATTTTAGACTTTTATAACTCAAAACTTCTGGATTTCTAGATTTTTAGATTTCTAGATCTTTAAATTTTTAGATTTTGAGATTTTGAGATTCCTAGATTTCTAGATTTCTAGAATTACAGATTTCTAGATTTCTAGATGTCTAGATTTCTTGATATATCTAGATTTCTTGATATATTTCTTGATATATTTCCAAATTTCAGATTTTAAGATTTTTAGATTTAGAGATTTTTAGATTTTTAGATTTTGAGATTCTTGGATTTTTGGATTTTTGGATTTTTGGATCTTTAGATTTTTAGATTTTTAGATTTTTAGAGTTATAGATTTTCAGACTTTTTGATTTTTAGATTATTAAAATTTTAGATTTTTAGATTTTGTGATTTTGAGATTTTTAGATTTTTAGATTTAGATTTTTAGATTTTTAGATTTTTAGATTTTTAGATTTTTAGATTTTTAGATTTTTAGATTTTTAGATTTTTAGATTTTTAGATTTTTAGATTTTTAGATTTTTAGATTTTTAGATTTTTAGATTTTAGATTTTTAGATTTTTAGATTTTTAGATTTTTAGATTTTTAGATTTTTAGATTTTTAGATTTTTAGATTTTTAGATTTTTAGATTTTTAGATTTTTAGATTTTTAGATTTTTAGATTTTTAGATTTTTAGATTTTTAGATTTTAGATTTTTAGATTTTAGATTTTTAGATTTTTAGATTTTTAGATTTGTAGATTTTTAGATTTTCAGATTTTTAGATTTTTAGATTTTTAGATTTTTAGATTTTTAGATTTTTAGATTTTTAGATTTTTAGATTTTTTTTTAGATTTTTAGATTTTTAGATTTTTAGATTTTTAGATTTTTAGATTTTTAGATTTTTAGATTTTTAGATTTTTAGATTTTTAGATTTTTAGATTTTTAGATTTTTAGATTTTTAGATTTTTAGATTTTTTTTTAGATTTTTAGATTTTTAGATTTTTAGATTTTTAGATTTTTAGATTTTTAGATTTTTAGATTTTTAGATTTTTAGATTTTTAGATTTTTAGATTTTTAGATTTTTAGATTTTTAGATTTTTAGATTTTTAGATTTTTAGATTTTTAGATTTTTAGATTTTTAGATTTTTAGATTTTTAGATTTTTAGATTTTTAGATTTTTAGATTTTTAGATTTTTAGATTTTTAGATTTTTAGATTTTTAGATTTTTAGATTTTTAGATTTTTAGATTTTTAGATTTTTAGATTTTTAGATTTTAGATTTTTAGATTTTTAGATTTTTAGATTTTTAGATTTTTAGATTTTTAGATTTTTAGATTTTTAGATTTTTAGATTTTTAGATTTTTAGATTTTTAGATTTTTAGATTTTTAGATTTTTAGATTTTTAGATTTTTAGATTTTCGATTCAAACGCCATCGCTTTAGTAACCTCGATCTTACGGGTATTTACTTATCGCAATTGCTGTATCCTTTAACACTCAAGGGCAATTAATTCTCATTCTAAACAAGTACTATCGCAAGTTCTACTCATTTGGCTCAAAATCGGTCTATTCCCAAGTAAACCAACCGCCATCCAACCCCAACTCCGCTCAATTTAGGCACCGCAAACAGTACTTCAAATTTAATTAGCATAAACCTGAAAAGTTCCGTTCCTCACACCCACCACCATCTCAACCGACAAGTTTTCCCACCGTCATCATTCTCAACTTTATTACCCCCTTGCGGACTAGATCTGCCAGTACTTTATCTCGTGACAGCGCCTGAAGTGGCGTAGATAATTCCCGACCAAATAATTCACACGCCCTCTCGGGGACCGGGAACTGAAAATCCCAAAAGTAGCGAAATTGTCATGAAAAGCCCATTAAAATTATCAACGGCAAGCCGCCCACCCTGTTGAACAGTGGGATATTGTTAGTCTTTATTTATGATTTTAAAAATATTTGAATAAATCATTTTTAAAAAGTTGAAAATTTTGCTAAAATCTGGGAATTTTTTGAAGTTTTGCCATTTTTAAAATTGGTAAAACGGAATTTTGTCCATTTTTATGACAGCTTGATCTAATGTGAGCATTTGAACTGACTGAGAAAAGGGGTTTCAACCTCACCCCCCACCCCCGCAGCACAAACCCTAGAGTTGTGTGCGAAAATCGTGAGGAAAACGCACTTGGTTTTGGCTCTTTCGTGGGATTTATTGCTTTGTTCATAATTTTGTACGGTTGCTTTCTCCCCCCCGAAAAACGGGAGCAACATTTTGTGATTAGATGCGGAAAAGCGGGCAATTAAATAAATCTGATGGGAAAAAAGAGTGTGTGTGTGTGCCAGCACACTTGAAACTTTTGATAACCGTTAAATCAAATTGTGGACGGTGTTGGGTAGGAACGATGAAGTGTTTGTACTTTTTTCGGGATTGAGGTGAAATATATCTAATAATTTATTCATTTGCAAATAGAATTTTGTTTCAATGTTTTCAAAATCAAAAGTAAAAGACAAATATGCATCAATAAAAAGCCCTGGATTCAACAACAAGACAAACACTCTACAATCAACATCCCTTCAGTAATCATAAGCACAGAAAAACTGCAATTTTCTCGCCTGGTCTGCAACATTGTGTCGCATTGTGCCAATCCCGGTGTCATCCTATTTTAAATTAAAATTACAAAATAATGCCTTCCAAGGTACCCGTGAGGTGTACTATAAAGGCTGCCGCAACCCAAGAAAAAAGTCAACTCAAAAGAAAAGGAAAATTAAATCCTCTGAACGTCTTGGTAGGTAGCAGCAGCTGGCACTGTGGACACTGTTGCTATTATTGTTGCCAACCATGAACATGCATAAAAGAGTTTAATAAGATCCCTTCGATCCCGGGTGGTGTGTGTCCTTCTTTATCGTCTGACGTTGTTCCAACTCCTATTGTCATGTGGCCTGAAGACGAGAGAGCGACTATGCCTTGCACAATTTAGCAAGCTGTAAGGAAAACTAATTAAATTTAAGGTGACTTTTCCGAACAAAAAAGCATAAGTTGGCCTCCGGGATTGGGCCCTCAGGGATGAGCACTTTTAAGTCGGATGTCGCTAACACGCTTCGTTTACAGCATATTTCGAGCACAAAATAGCAACAATTACAACCGGCTTAGGTGGCCGGAGGGCTTAGTCCTGGATTTTGCTTTTGAAACTTTTGACTTTTTGTAACGAGATTTGTTCTATCTTGTCTTTCTTAAATTGATTTTTTGTTACTATTAGAATAAAAAATAAATGAAAGGAACTAAATTTCACATTCACAATATGGATGCCTAGATAGGTAACTAAAAATGCATTCCCAACACAAGCTGTGTTGATTTGAAATTTCGAAAACATTGTTACAAGAAAGATTTGAAAATATCAGAAAGAGTTTTTTTTTCGACATTGGAAATCTTACCAAGAATTTCCGAGATATTCCATTTTAAAAGGGCGTAATCTTGAATGTTTGGCCCTTTTGAAATGTTAGTCTTGGTTTAAAAATTTTGAAAATATTTTTTTCGAAAAGATCGGAAAATTTCACGAATGTTTAATATTTTAACATTGAAAATCGGACCATTTGTTGCTGAGATATCGACATTAGAAAATGGTTTGTTGTTTGGGTGGGACTTAGAAAACATCAATTTTCCTGTTTTTAAACCTTTGCATGGCAATATCTCAGCAACTAAGGGTCGTATCAACAAAATTCAAAAATGCAAAATATAGAGAATTTTCTCAGCTTTTCAAAAATATGTTTTTCAAAAGTGGGCAAACATGTGCACAAATGTAAAAAAAAATGAAAAACTGCGACTATTTTTAAAAAAGTTACAAAAAAATGGATTTAACTTGAAAACGGTGCACTTTATCAAAATTTCACTAAAGTACTTTTTGATTGCAAATTTGATTTAACTCGAAAAATGAAGTTGAAAAATTTTTGCGACCAATTTTTCGATTTTTTGAAAAAAATCAGTATTGATTCAAAAATTCATATTTCGCTCAAAGATTTTTTGCACAACCTGGAAATTTCTGAAAAGTTGGCATTTGATGTCCTCTAAAACATATCAAAAAATAAAAAAATTTAAATAGTGTTTTTTTGCAAATCAAGTTTTAGTGACAAAAAGTTAAATAAAAAATCACCATTTTTTTTTACCGTGCATCATTTTTTTCAGTGTAGTCCATATCCATAGCTACAACTTTGCCGAAGACACCAATTCGATCAAAAAAAATTCTTCAAAAGATACAGATTTTTGAATTTTTATACATCATGTTTGTATGGCCAGCTGCCAAGTTTGTATGGAAATTTATATGGACAAACTAATGATGCAAAATGGCTTCTTTGGGCATACCGAAGGCACCACAAAAGTTTCAGTCGGATTAAAAAATACAAAAAAAAAAAGAATGACCGAAATCTGAGAGAATTGCTCATTTAGAAAAACTCATTTTGCCCAATTTGAATTTCAATCTAAGGAACTGGAGTGTATTTTCTCACCACATTGGAAAAAAAGTAAAATAACATACATGAGAACAGTTTTAAAAGATCCAACAATTATTAATTTATACCAGAAATAAGATGATGAGATTTTTAACATTCTTTGAAATAAAGTTAATCAAAAGAGTATTTTTTAAGGATGAATTCTAACATGGGGTCATAAATCGTTGGTAATTTCAGCATACAGCAATTAAAAGCACGCCAGAGAACATTATCTGTTCTCTTTTTAAAATCGTAATAAAAGTATCTAAAATAGAATATTAACTGTGATTTGACGAATCAACTGTGGCGTCCATAGAACGAGCTGTCAAGCAAGAAACTTTCTGTCAAGAAAGGTTGCAAAACAAAAAAAAATCAAAATTGCCCTACAAATCAATTTAAAATCGCCTGCATTGAGCTCTTACAACTAAGCTTCATTTTGTGTTAAATAAATTCGTAATCTAAACTCGACTTTAGGATTGTTCTCATCATCCCCCAAAACTTCACTCAAGACCAAATCGATCATAAAATCCGTTCCCAAGAAACAGACTTTCAATTACCATTTTTGTATGGCTTGCAATTAAAAGAGTTATACAAACTTCAAACAAAATGGTCGATTTTTTGGAAAATTTCTCAGCTGTTAATTCAGAATAGGTATAAGTGTGTCATGATCTTGAATATTACATAAAAGTTTCCTAAAGATATGTTGGTGGATTTTACAAAAAAATATTCAATGTATTGATAAAGAAACCAAAAACAAAAATTATCATTAAAAATTGTAACAACAATAATTCCCAACGGTCCTATTCGACTCAGACCACCCACGTCCAACGGGCATCGGAACGCTTCAAAGGCGTGTCACCAAAGGTATCAACCAAAATTTGTTCGATCCAATCATCATTCTTTTGGGAAACAAAGCCAAAAAAAAAAATGAGAAACTGTTTACAACAACCCGAGAAAAACATCCAAGTCACGAAACCAACCCATCATTAGCCCGTGATCATAAATTAGGAGACGATTTCTATTTGATCCTGACAGTTCTTCTTCTTTTCTTCCCCACTCCCAAATGTCCTGCCAAACGGACGAATTTGCAGCACCGAAAAAAAAGGGAGAAAAAAAACGTTTTGAGGCAATAAATTTTATAGAAAACAAAATCAAGCCACGTAATAATTTTGTTGTTCGTTCTCCTTCGTTATCCTGTCCTTTTGTCAGAATGCCGGGGGCTTCCTTCTGCTCGGCCTGTTCTCGGGTACGTGCGCCCAAAAGGACATGCCACAATAAGGCAACAGACTCTGCCCAGACCAGAAAAAAAGGTATTATAAATGGCAAATGTTTGATCTTTATGCGGTAAGGATCGTTTATTGAGCCCTGGCTGGAAAAGTCAAAATATTGTGGTCCCAAACTTGGCTTCCTTCTCTCTTTTTCCTTCTGTTTTGGTTCTGTTGGACCTAGGAGACACAAACGGAAAAGGATCCGTTGTGTTGTAGGATGGTGGCGGCAGCTTGAAGGAAAGTGCAGTATACAAAGCAAGGATTTCTCTCAAGGTACCAACAATAAATTAAGGTCACCTGGCACGGAAGATCCTTGTTGAGATCCTTTTGGATGGACCGTTCGGCATCTTGGCCGAATCGTTTTATTTTCGTCATGGGTGGCAATTTTACACTCCAGTGATAAATGGTTATCTATTGGGCTGAATGGTGAATTTTTGAACGAGGCTATTTTCATGTTCTTTGGCTTTTTTCCTGAATAAAGAATGTATCGCATCGAATATTTTTTTCAAACTTTTCTTTTTTATATGTAAACATAAATCTCGATTTTTTTTTGTTTAATAAAATAATAACATGTAAAGATCAAAATCGTTTAAAATATGTAAAGTAATAAACTGAGCGATAAGTAGTTATTAGGGTGCCCAGAATATGGGACTTTTTCTCAAAACCTCGCTCCACAAGCTGAATATTGTTCCTTGAGCTATTTTAGGACTCTGGGTCAAATATTAGCAAAATCGGTCAACATTTACCCATTGATACTCGGAGGTGAAGTTTGTATGGGAAAAATCGAAAAAATGTATGGAAAACCCAAGTTACTTACGGTTTGGTCTGCACGGTGCGCTTCTTTCATCAAAATATTATTCAAGTGACATTCTCGTTGAAAATTTAATGCTCTACAACTTTGTAGAACATAGCAAAGCTGTAAATCTTGACCCTGAAAAGTTATTAGCGATTTAAAAAAGTCATTTTTGTATGAAAAACATTTTTTTCACCAACTTTAGGCTCGGGTATCAATGGGTTAATCTCTACCAATTTCGCTCAAAATTTGCACAGATGCTTAAAATAACCCAAAAACCCGTTTTTCGCTTGTGGAGCAGGGGGTCATTTTTTCTGGGCACCCTAGTTGATATTCACGTAAATTAGACTCCTATAACCTTTATTAACAGTTTTTAAATAAATAAAATAAAGCCATTGCAAACCCCTAATAATCAGGGAAAAGTTTTTTTTTTAGAAAACTTTAAAATTCTGATAAAAAAAAACAAAATCAGCTGAAAATGATTTGAAATGCATTTTACAGCATTGATAAGTTTATTCGGAATGTTTCGGCTTGCTTATACCTATTTTGATTTTTTGGGAAAATTTTCTGTTTCGGAATGTTTTTTTTTGCAAGTTTTTAATTTTTTTAAAGATATTGATCCTTGCACTGTAACTTGGATTTGGCCCGCACTTTTCTCTCGCACTCTTGACAACAAAATTTCCAAAAACTAGGCAACCAGCAGTTATTTATTTACATTTTCAGTCGCAGTTTCCACCAAACTGGACATTCGCACTTTAAAATTGCGATTGACAGGTGAGCAACATCGGCTCGCTTTGATCATTTTGTTGAGAAAATTAAAATTTCCCAAGCCAGTTTGACAAGTCGCAATAGTGCGATCGATAGCAATAATTTAGTGCGAAGTCCAAGTTAGTGAGAATTGCGCAATAATGATTGCAAAACAATTGGTTTAGTGTAAAGCGCATTTATTTTTTTCATTCAAATTTTGAAAGTATGGCCTGTAATTTCATTTTTTTATATTTTACGCCAAGGTTTCTCACGGTTTCTGTTTAATAAAGATCCAATATCGTATCGTTGTAGACTTATTAAATGATTTAATCGCCACCATGCTTAGGCTAATGCATGACAAAAAATTTGCTTGAAATATTTTAGAAAAAGTAATTTTTTAAGGATATCAATCCTTTTGTAACAAATAATCAAGCAATTTATAAATAAATAAAATATTCAGATAATATCTTTTAATTACTATAAACAATTCTGGAGCAACACGGGAAAAGGTTGGGTAAGCATCTTGACAGTTTGAACTATTTTGCTAATTCTCATGCTTCAGGTAACTTTTTTCTCAAAATTCAAAGTGGGAAACAATAGCTGGTTTCTCCAGAAACCGTTTAACATAGTTGCAAAGCAAAGCAATCCACTTTAACGACCCCCGGGTCTTTTGTGGGCTCTCCCAAGTAACATTTTAGGCTTTATCAAACTGTCACAACCGCTATAAAATCTATCAGCCAAAACCAAAATTAAAACCCCTTAGTCGTAACAAACTCCCCAGAACCTTAATAAACCCCACTTAAAACCCAAAAGGACCTCCGCAAAAGGTTGTTACGGCCTATTTATAAAACCTACATAGGAGTTCAAGGCTTTACAACTGAATCCTAACAACATGCTCAAAGCCTTGATAAAACCTTTGTTAAAACCTAGTCAGGAGTTATGGAAAATAACATTTCATACGTCTTCAAACGTCTTATGCCAAATAGGTTTTATTTTGGCAAAAATAAGTCTTTGTCTTGCCAAATGAAATTATGGAGATGGTTGTTAAAAATGGCGATGATAAATAATAGATATTAGAGGTAATCCAAATAATTTGAAAGCTTATTTCTCGCAATTGATGGCTCAAATTCAGCTGCGGTTGAAATTTTATTGATAAATGTAGGGAAGATAGAGCCAAAAAATTCAACTCGCTTCATAAAAAATCAATATTTTGTAATCATAGTGTTAAATGTTAAAAAATATTTTATTGCAATTCTTTGAAAAAAAGTTTAAAATATTTTTAAACATCTATCGCTATATTAATAATACCAGAAATTCAGCATAAACGTGTGATTTCATCAAATTTAAATCAAATTTTTCAGTTTTCATTTTTTTCAATAAAGATGGCGGTCAATCATATTCAATCAGAGCACACGTTTAGCGCCATATTTATGCACTGCTATTTGGCCGCGATAAATGCTGTTTTGGAGCTTATGGTTTTAAGTGAGCTTTTTACATGCCTAATGGCACTTGATAGCTACAACACCCTAGGTTTTAACAAAGCATGCGATAAAACCGTTTGGCATGGCATTGCCATCTGGTTTTCAAGCCTCTATTAAAACTTTCATAAAACCTTATTGAAAGCCAGTCGGCTTTTATTTCCATCCGGTTTTATGTCCAAGGTATAAAACCCTGTTAGAACCTATTAATTAGATCTTGCTTGTTGGTTACGGTGAATGCCCAAATAAAACTATTAAGCAATCAAGATGCTACGATAAAACCTCAATAAAACTTGGTGGTGGCTAGTTGGTTTAAAAATGTTACTTGGGCTGTTGCAAGTTTCTGCTCATTTCTAGGCGTCCGAAGGTTATGTGTGGTGAGTCACCCAAAACCTCTTTTACGCAAATGGACCGACGTTTTACTTCCCTATCCGATAGAAGGCCAGGAGGATAAGGCGGGAATCGAACCCGCGCCCCATAGCAACTTAGGGATCGGCAGCCGAAGCTGCTAATCACTGCGCCACGAGGCCCTTCATAGTTGCCTATTGCCTCAAAAATTGCAAAATTGTTGTAGCTGACAAATGTTTATGCGCTCTTTTAAAATGTTGCTGCAGAATTTATTTATAAAATCTTTTTTTGAATGTAACAGGCTTCAAACAATCGTAGAGTGCACTTATTAGAAATGAATATAATAATATGGCATAGATCTTGTAAAGAATTAGTATGTTTTTAGAATTATGCCGAATAAATTATTAATGTTTCAATAATCTCAAACAGACAAAGAAAACTTCAGCTTTTATTTTAATTTTACATCGAAAGGTCACAACGCTGTTCAAGCAGTCTTGTTAACGTTTTTTTTTATCTGTTTCTCACTTTTTTATCGTTCTGGCAGAGAAAATTCTTGTATTTTGGTATTTTCTTTAAATTCGCCAATTACAAAGTATTGAAGATTTTGTTGTACTATTTTTCTCGCTGTCCGATGTCAAGCATTTCCAACTGATTTTAGATGGATTAAAAAGTTTTCTTTTATTGTTCCCTTCTCTTTCTTCGGATCACAATGGACCTCCCCCACCCTTTGTCCACGTGGAACAACCAGGAGCAGTTCGGGGGGAGTGTAACCTCCAACATGACCACGTGATTGCCACCGGGACCGTGTCGGGCCGGGTTCCGAAGCTCGTTTCTTGGTTAATTTTACACGATTTTTATTTTAAGCCAACAAATGAGCAGCTCCGTCTGATTTCAATGACCGACGTTCAGGGAGGGGTGGAGGCTTTTCCCGAGCTTTTCGCACGTTGGACGCGCGCGCGTCGGCAAACGGATGAAAGCGATTAGTAACGCTACTGTGATTGTGTTAATTAGAAGTGGGGGGGAAAAAAGAGTAAGCCCCAACAGTGAGCGCATGTTTGCATGCCCTCGTGGATTATGTTGAGTAGCAGCAGCATAAAAGGAGGGTGGGGTAGGGGGGGGGGGGGAGACATGGTTCCATGTACGTACGAAGCCGAAGGGCAATTTTGTTTGCAGAAATAATTGAATGATGAAAGGGTTTGTAATTCACACTTGTGGCGATGAAATTAATTTGCAATCGTTATCTCTTTGTACTTTTGCCATTTGATGATGGTAAGTGGTACAAACTGGGGAAAAAGTGGCTGTCTCGTTAGTTAGAGGAGAAAAAAGAATTTTGCACGCATTCAAATTAACATGGGAGTGTACTTTCTATGCGCTAATCATGACTCGTGTAAATCGTTTATGTAATTCCTCTGGCGGTTCGCAGACTGCCATAGAAAAAATTGCACGATGTTTCGTGAATGATGCTTATTATTAAAGCGATTTGTAGCGTGTGATGGAGTGGTAATTTGTCTAAAACCTAAAATTAAATTAAATGCACCATTTATTAGAATAAACGAAGAGACCAAACAAAATACATCACCTATTATGAATCATACTCGTGCACTCAATAAAATCATGTTGTTGTGGTGTTTACATCTGGGTAATTCTTTACCAACTCACACGAAATCGGGAAAAAATGCCCCGACCCCTTTTCGATTTGTGTGAAACTTTGTCCTGATCACGAATCCGAGGTCCGTTTTTTGATATCTTGTGACGGAGGGGCGGTACGACCCCTTCCATTTTTGAACATGCGAAAAAAAAGGGTGTTTTTCAATAATTTGCAGCCTGAAACGGCGATGACATAGAAATTTAGTGTCAAAGGGACTTTTATGTAAAATTAGACGCCCGATTTGATGGCGTGCTCAGAATTCCGAAAAAACTTATTTTTCATCGAAAAAAAACAATAAAAAAGTTTTAAAAATTCTCCCATTTTCCGTTACTTGACTGTAAAAAATTTTGGAACATGTCATTTTATGGGAAATTTAAGGTACTTTTCGAATCTACATTGAACCAGAAGGGTCATTTTTTTCATTTAGAAAAAAAAATTTCATTTTAAAATTTCGTGTTTTTTCTTACTTTGCAGGGTTACTTTTTAGAGTGTAACAATGTTCTACAAAGTTGTAGAGCAGACAATTACAAAAATTTTGATATATAGACATAAGGGGTTTGCTTATAAACATCACGATTTTACGAAAAAAAGTTAAAAAAACAAAAAAAAATTAAAATGAAAAATTTTGTTCTAAATAAAAAAATTACCCTTCTGGGTCAATGTAGATTCAAAAAGTACATTAAATTTCCCATAAAATGACATGTTCCAAAAATTTTTACAGTCAAGTTACGGAATACGGGAGAATTTTGAAAATTTTTTAGTGTTTTTTTCGATGAAAAATACGTTTTTTCGGAATTCTGAGTACGCCATCAAATTGGGCGTTTAATTTTACATAAAAGTCCCTTTGACACCAAATTTCTATCTCATCACCGTTTCAGGCTGCAAATTATTGAAAAACACCTCTTTTTTCGCATGTTCATATTGGTGAACTCATCCTTGAGTTTGATCGTTTGATTCTACATTTTTTAACTATTGAATTAACAATCTACAATATCGCAATAAGTTCATTTTAGCCTCGAATATGTATTAAGCTACAAATTTGATATCAGCAGATTAGTTTTGCCATTTATAACAAAAAAAAAAACAACCATACAAAGATCTCGTCCCAACCCGAAACTCAGCAGAATCTCCGGAACACCGTCAGACGCGGAAAAAAGAAGCACTTCCCGCCATCTGCCGCCGTTCTCACACAGATTTTTCTAATAATGTAATAATATTATTGGATTAGATTGAATTATGGCTGCCGGATGCCGCTGCTGGGAACCCTCTCTTTTTTGGTTTGGAAGATCTGCTGATGCTGCCGGGTCTTCTCCGGTTATCTAACCGCAGATTCTTTGGCCCGTCATCGCGCCGTCATACGTGCCAGGGAGGGACCCCTCGTACAAGCACACCCGAGGAGGAGTTTTGAACCATTTTTTTTTCGTTTTCTTCTCGACGAGGGGTGGTAACATGCTCTTTTTTTGGGTTTGCGTGTTTGCGCTGGATTAGTTTTCATGCTGGCGTATATCTTTGGGTTGTTGAACAAAGTGATGGTTGCGAACAAACGATATATCAATATTTGATCTGTAATTGATTGCGCACAGCAGCAGAGCATCATCATCGAGTTTTTGAGGTTAGACGAGTTTCTTGTACTCTCGGTTTCGTCACCGCTGTCGATAATGAGGTTGCGGATATTGTGGACGATTCCGTCGGTTGTTCCCGGGGGAGGAATGATTTATCTTGTCCCCGGGACAGGGAAGAACCGCCATCATGACCAAATGGTGTGTGTGGTTTTCGGAATTCAATAAGTAGACTGGATTATACTGGATGTTCAATTTTTATGTTGCTCATGGAGCGGTGATTACGGGATCATAATGGTTGTTAAATTACTGTTACGAGAACATATTTCATTCGAAATTGCTGGCTGTCATGTTTCAATCTGAACCATTTCTACATTCTGAAAATTTAGAAAAAAAAATGCTGACCCTTTTGTTCTGAATACTGCTTTCCAGCAAATTAAGTTTCCAAATCTCTCCACTCTTATTTTTTCAGATATTTATTTTTCTTGAATTTTTCAACTTTGTCATTTTCAAGACTCCAATATTTAAATACTTTGAATCTTTAAATACTTTTTTCAGCTGCCAACCTTTTATGAAGAACTGTATGCCACTGAATCCGCTTTGTAAATGAGGCCCCGATACTCTTCATTGGTCATGGGAAAAAATACTTTTTATACTTGAAATAAAGATAAGATTTATTGTTGAATTTTGCTCCAGCATGTTTTTCAGCAGTGCGTAGCCGAATGGTTACGCTGTCCACTTTGTAAGCGGATGATTCTGGGTTCGATTCCCATCTCCTCCAACCTTCCATCGGATGAGGAAGTAAAATGTCGGTCCCGGCCTTGGTTGTTAGGCCGTTAAGTCATTCCAGGTGTAGGAGTTGTCTCCATGCCATAAGTACAAACAACACACCAAACCAAGCCTACTCCGGTGGAATCGCTGGCGGCGGTTGGACTCGCAATCCGAAGGTCGTCAGTTCAAACACTGGGATGGAAGGTTCCTTGGAGTAGAAAGAGGTTTGGGTGCTCTCCCCATTCAAGCCTTCGGACTCCTAGGTTCGAGCAGAAACTTGCAATAGAGACCACAAAAGACCCGGGGGTCGTTAATGTGGATGGTTTGATTTTTTGATGTTTTTCACGAATAATAAGATCATAATAAAAAGAGATAAGATAATTTTCACATATTTTAAAACATTAAAATGTGAAAATTTGGTGAATATTTATCGATTTTCAATAATTTCCCTTTAAATTATTTTTCTTACTCGTACAAAACACGCAGCCGTTAGTTAGCACACCTCTTGAAAACCCCAAATCCAGCATTGCAGCTAAATAATGCTCACTTGGCCCTGCTAATGATATGATCTCTCACGTTTTCCAGCGGCGCGCTACATGTTTATTCATTTTCTCGCATGACGACCAGAATCAGCATCCCTTTGCCAGCCCTTCCTAAACTCGGCTTAAATCGACTTTATTTGTGGGACTCCTAAATCACACCAATCTCCAACCGAACCGAAAAAACACAAACTTATTTTTTCAACTCCGGGTGTGATGATCATCGTGCCCTTTTGCGCAATAATGCGCTGGAAATCCCTGCCTGAATTAAAAAAAAAGGCTAAGGTAAAGAACTCTTCATGCTTCATGAAATGATTCAACAAGTTCACAATCGACTACTCTACCCTCGTTCAAAAGGGTGCAAAATGCTCACCAACTTTAGACTTTATTATGTTATTATTATAACAGCTCGATCTGACTATCTCGATGCTTTGGAGAGTTTTCCTCTCCCTACTTTAAAATGCTGATTTTGTCCAGACTCCTGGAGAGGAAACACGCGGGGAAGGACCTCGAAACAAAGGAACATGAACAGCAGAAGGGAACAGAAAAAAAAACTACACAGAATTTGAACAATTTAACGAATCGCCATGTTTCGCGTGAGCCGGGAAAGAATGGAAAAGTTGAGGAAACAATTCCCCTGCTCGTGCTTGAAAAGCGCATCATGCTTTACAATTGTGAAACATAAATTCGAACAAATAAATGTCTCCTCCAGCAGCAGGAACGGGTTTGCTGGCCGGTAAGACAACGTGACTCGAAAAACGGGGACATTTTAATTTCTTTGGTTGGTTTGGTGACCCGCAAAAGGGACACCTTCTCATTGTTCTGTCGCGATGACGACGGGTTTTGAGGGAAATACAATGGACGCGATTAACGTGTTTTTTTTTTGTTTTTCGCTGGGTGGTGAATGTGTTCTTGGTCGCTGAAATGAATGTAAATTTTGCTTTTTTACTTTTGCTTTGAAATTTTTGTTTTTGCTATAGCAGCTCTACTTAACATTTCGAAATAGATTTTTTTCAAATAAAATAATTGGATTTTATGGATGATCTCTTTATTTCAGTATATCATTACATTAATTTCTCTGATAGTTCTCTGATGGTTATAGTTGGAAAGTTTCGAGTAAAATAATAAAATGTCTTTTTAAAGAAAATCGTCAAAAAAGAGAGCGATGCCAAAGAAAAAGGGATGGCCCAATCGACATCAAACTTGGGATTTATGCTAACTATCGGTATACGAATATCCCTCCATGTTTGGTCCAAATCGGTGAAGTTCAAGTCCAAAAGTGTACCCAGTTGACCTGGAATGACCCTTATACAAAATGGGCTAGTAAATGTATGAAATTCTGTATCTTGAGAACGGATTTTCTGATCGATTTTGTGTCTTGGGCAAATATGTTGGTTAGGATTAGAAAACGATAGGCACACGTAAAAAGATTGCCGAACGTTTTTAATCTGTTTTAGGACATTGAAATATACATTTTCAACTAATGACAAAATAAATTTGAAGACATTTGGTTGTATCATTGCCGAGATACAGCTGTATGAAGTCAGCATTTTCAAAAACAGGTGCCATGATATCTCAACACTGCCTTGACCAAATCGGCTCAAAATTTTGGTGAAGACTCGTTAAACCGGTCCTGTGAGCATGACGAAGGCCGATTTTCGAAAAGTTTATTTAAAAAAAGATAAAAATATTTTTAATGTTTTTCATATAAAACGTTACTTAATCCACCCTTAGGTGGTTGGCGCCTTCCTCACATTTAAAGGGTGCTATTCAAAATGCAAAAAGTGCGTAGATAACACTTAAGTGCTTATAACTTTTGATAGAGTTGTCAGGTCTTCAATGTTTTGGACGCGTTAGAAAGGTCTTTTGAATACCCATCCTACGATAGATCGCATGAGAGATCCGGACAGCATTTTCATCAAAATATCTGAGATCCGGCCTCCAAAAAGTGCATAAATAACTCTGAAGTGCTTATAACTTTCGATAGGGTTGTCAGATCTTCAATGTTTTGGACGCATTGGAAAGCTCTTTTGAATACCTATCCAACGGTAGGTCGCATAAGAGATCCGGACAACGTTTTCATCAACATATCTGAGATCCGGCCTCGAAAAAGTGCGTAAATAACACTTAAGTGCTTATAACTTTTGATAGGGTTGTCAGATCTTCAATGTCTTGGACGCATTGGAAAGGTCTTTTAAATACCTTTCTGAAAATGTATAACATGACGGGTTTTCTTACAAAAACCACCCTTTTTACAATCTTCCGGACTTTTGCTAAAATCGTTTTTTTAGCATAACTTTTGAAGTACTTAACTAAACTGCATAATTTTTAATAGCGACTTATGGGACCTCAAGACGGATCGAATGATGCCAAAACGGACAAAATCGGTTCAGCCAATGTCGAGATAATCGAGTGACAATTTTTTGATCAACATCCCACCACACAGACATTTGCTCAGAATTTGATTCTGAGTCGATAGGTATACATGAAGGTGGGTCTAGGAGGTCTAATTGAGAAGTTCATTTTTCGAGTGATTTTATAGCCTTTCCTCAGTAACGTGAGGAAGGCAAAAATCGGATGTTTTGGATTCAGTATTTTTGAAAAATGCAAAATTTCAAAATCGAGCTTCGTCATGCGCACGGGATATGTCTTGCGAATCTTCACCCCAAATTTCGGCCAATTTGATCTATCCCATCTCGAGATATCGTGGCACCTGTAAATCAACTTGGTTTTCAGAGAAAAACGCTTGCAAAGTTTGACAGTTCGCTTTGAGTATGGCAAAATGTTCAGCTTAAATCGTCTGTAACTTACTTTAATCATTTAATATCTTCATGAATCTTGCAGGAGTGATTGGAAATAATCTTTTAAGTTGATTTAATAAATTTTCTGTATTATGAAATTTTTTGATTTTCTAGTTGTATGTAACCCCTCAATACAATAAACATTATTTGATTTTTTTTTTTTTTTTATAATTAAAATCTACACAAAAGATATATTTTTTTCAAAGATTGGCTTTTTTCAGTGTGATTAACTTAATAACATTTGATATCTGTGTTATTCTCTAGAAATTCGGATTTGTTTTCAAGGTTTTTAATCTTGTATTTTTAAATGAAATTTTATCCATGTCTCAAATATCCTGTCTCAAATGAAGCCATCATGCATCATAAGTTTTTCTAGATAAGTCTTCAATAATTTTGCGGGCTGGTCATACAAAATGGTTGTAGGTCATGATTAACGCATTTTAGAAAAAAGGTCCTAAACGAAAAAAATCTGATGTAATATTTTTATTCATCGCTTTACGATTTATTTGAGAAAATAAGGCCGTTGCAATATTTTTCAAAGTTTATGTCGCAAATTTTTTTTTGTCAATACTTAGAATTTTTGGAAACTAATGATGGCAAAACAACTGGACAGGTGTATAATGCATTTTAAAGCAATTTTTTCATTTAAACGTTGAAACCATGGCTCGTAATTTAAATTTTCATACTTTTTTACTTTGGTCGAATCGAGGGACATAAACTTCAAAAAATATTTGCAACGGCCTAATTATATATTTTGTGCTAGAATTCAGGATGGTGCAAATTCTGGTAATGAACAAATGATTTTAGATTTTTTTTTGTTTTTGAATATTATCTTAAATGCTGCTGTCCAACAAAATTTCAAAAATGATTCAATGATGCAAATTTATTGTGGCATGGAAATGATATTAAATTGCATCAATTTCCAGTAAAAGGCAATTTAAAAGAGATTATTAGAAAAAAAGTTCAAAAGTGGTTGCTGGTTCTGTGAAAAGGGAGTTTTTCTGAGTGTTACTAATTAGCCCTAATTTTTCAATTCCCAATATCTCGGAAACAATTAAAACCATTGTGAAATTTTGTGCTCTTTTCATTAAAACTAATTTTAAAATTTGAAAATCTGCATTTTGTCTGGACAGCTGCCACCATTGCTTTAAGATTTGATTGGACAAACTGAGTCCATTTAGCATTATTGTTTTGAGATTTCAACCAAATAAAAAATGCTCGTTCAGAGTGTATTTTTAATGTTACATTATAAAAATATTCTTTTCAACGTTTTGTACCATCATGGCGTCCGCTGGCAGTCAAAATAATATGGACCCTTCCCGTCAAAACACGTATATCAACCCTCAAAAAGGTGTGCCCTGTTCAAAACAAAAAAGGTTCCATATAGATTTGTACCTTTTTCTTTTTCGTTTGCTCCTTTCCTAGACTTTACTAATAACAGCCTGTCTAGCCACGCCGCGGCGAAGGTCTGCTTGAAATTAAGTTTCTATGATAAATGATTGGCTGTCCGTGTTTTGAAAGTGAAACATGAAATTAAATTATGGATCTAATAATAAAGTGAGCCGGCCTGCTTGTTCAGGACCCAACCCCACAGCAACGTTCCCGACTGTGTACACAAATTGGTTTATTTCTCTATTTTCCGCGAAGCCTGCCAGTCAGGTTAAAAACTAAATATAATTACATTTCACTTTTTCCTCAGCTCAGCTTTGTTTGGCATTTTCGTGTGCGCCGTCAGGAAATTTCCTTCATCCGATTCGTGGAAAACATGGCTGAGCTGCCATCACAAAAGTGTGAGCGTGAAAGCCCAATCACGAACATATTTTAAAACTAAACAGCTCACTTTTCCAAACTATTATAAAATACATTTTATCGATTGAAACATCTTCGGAACAACCCGTGAGGTGCCGGGTGAGGGCCTGCACCTGTCTGCAGGTTGTTACCCTCGGTCGTGATTCAATTCCCGCTGCAAAGTTGTGTCTACAATTCACACCTCCAGGAATTGAAATGTTTCGCGGAAAATTTTACCCCATAGGGCAGAGGTTCGGAAGAGGAGCGCCACGCCAAAGTCAAACGGGTTTCGGTATTTTGCTGTTTTTATTCTATTTTCGAAAGGCTTGTGCCCAAGTCGTGATTCAATTTCGGAAAACTAGTTTCGTTAGATTCGGTGGCAGTTTGACAGGTGTAGATTTTTTTGACCTGGAACTTGTTCCAAGGAACTCGAGTAAAATGGGTCAATTCACGGTTTGCTAGGAACTTATGTGAAACAGGGTTATTAAATAAAAATAAAAACATTTTTTTGAAGTTCCACGAATATTTGCACATTCACGTGCTAAAAGTCTACCATCACTTCTGAAACGAACGCAACCCTCCGGCTATCGACGCCATGTGTGTGAAATATCTATCCTCCAAGGAAACTACTAATTTTGTAACGAGCAAAAATAAAAAAAAAGTGCATGCAGAACTAAAACCACAACAAAGTGGTCTTCCCCCGTTCAAGCCAAGAACTTTCCCCGAGGCCAAAATTCATAAATAACGTCGATGCAAAGCATAAAACTGGCTGCAAAGGGTCCAATTTTGCGCTGGAACTGGAACCAATAAAGTAAGTTCTTGCCAGCGCCAGGGACGTGTGTCCCGGACGGACATGCGGAATTTTCCCGCCCTTTTTTTCTGCAAGGCTCGAGGCGGGTGTGGCCACTGCAATGATGGTAGGTTTATTGTTTCAACAGCTTGGACTAACTGGCTGGCAAAAATGGCAATCTTGGGCAACTATATGAACTCCGGAGAAGATCTAGGTGGCTATAGGGTAGAGCATTGTCTTGGCGGTTGTGTGAAAACATGTGTTGAAGATTGCTTTTTTGTCACTTTGGTGTTGTAATAAGTGGGAAGATTTGTAATTTATTGAGTGAACATGGCAGAGTGCCCGGAAGGGAGAACAACATATTAAATGTAATAAGAACGATCTCTTTCGGTTGTTTCTGTCTGAAGTAAAGGTTTATTTAAATTGATATTGTATGGACTGTCCGTATTTACCCACTTCTAGATTGGTTTCTCTTATTTTTAAACTTCAAAAAACAAACATAATTCAAAAAATTAAAGTTCATTAAAAGTGGTTAAAAATGACCTCTGGAACAAGGAAAAACTAACAATATCGTAAACTGGGGTCAATCGGGACACATTGGGCGAATTGGGACAGCAGTTTTAACGATGTTGGAGCACAATATTTTGATTTTTCTAGTTGGTTTCGGGTAGAACAGACTCAGGCCAACAAAATGTGTACATCCGTTTTCAAATTTAAAAGCTTTAAGTGCTCTAAAAACTCTGTCCCTATTCAGACTGTAGTTCCGATTCACCCCAGATTACGGTACAATAAAAAATGGCTCTTCCTATAATGTTTTCTGGTTTGAATTCAAATTAGTTGATCAAAATTGATAGTAAAAACGTTCCTTTTCTGTGTGGTCTGCCTTCAGCAGCTGTCCGCCTCGTATTGTATCGAAATTTGTGACGGTCGAAAATGTTGGTAAACATCCCCTGACGCGCTAAAGTCAATTTCCATCTAAATTACCCTCTAAACTGGTCCAAAACATCTGCCCTTTCTGGCCACGAACCACAATGGAGAGCATCTCCGGCTGATGTAATGAAGGACGACACGACTTTTCTTTTCTAAACTTTTTCAAAAGACGACGCAAAACACCTTTCCGTGTTGATGGCTAAGCTCTCCGAACCGTTTATCAAAGGATGTAGCAGCAACAACAGAACAGAAACAAACAGCTTCTTCGGTAACCACAAGCTGGCCCCTTGGAGAGTCTGGGTTCGAATCCGGAGGCAAACACAACAAATCGTTGACACGAGAGAGAGGCCCTTCATGTCTACCGTTGAACACGTGTCCTGTCGTGCCACCGAATCTTGCGAGCCAAGTCGATCCTTCGTGGAAGAGCCCCCGAGGATTAACTTTTTGCCCAGTTTTATGAACTAATTGAGCTGGGTATTGTTCGTTTGTTCAAAAGTTACGTAAATATTTGTCTGAGGTTTTCAGTTCGAAGCAGGGGAACAAAAAGTGCATCCTGAGCAGCAGCAGCAGCAGCAGCCGGCTGTCAAAGGCCACAATCTGTCCGAATTTCGTGCCCGCATTCGCATTAAGTAACGTCATTATCTTCAATTTGCGTTTGTATTCATGCCGACCAGAGCTTCGGAAAGGGGAAAGATATTGATATCTCCCCTGTGGGTTGGTTGGCGTGGCTCTGGGCTGCGGAGGAAAAATGGCCAATAATAACAACATTATCCGGCATGTTGCACATAATATTTTAATATAAAGCAAAGTGTGTGGTTCTGGACGGGGCAGTAATAAAGAAGCATCATGCAGATAGGTTGTCTGGACCTTTGGGATATGGCAGTTTGCTCTAGGGAGTCTACCATAAATGGACATTGAGAATTAACTGTTTGGAGCAGATCTGTGGAGTCCACTATTTTTTTGACTGTAACGCAGATTTGATAAAACATCAGCTGCTACTCAGGCTCTCGAACAATGTCGAACAATTTTAAACAATTTTGAACAGTTTAAACAATTTGAAACAATTTGAAACAATTTTAAACAATTTTAAACAATTTTAAACAATTTTAAACAATTTTTAACAATTTTAAACAATTTTGAACAATTTTGAACAACTTTGAACAATTTTAAACAATTTTAAACAATTTTAAACAATTTTGAACAATTTTAAACAATTTTAATCAATTTTAAACAATTTTAAACAATTTTAAACAATTTTAAACAATTTTAAACAATTTTAAACAATTTTAAACAATTTTAAACAATTTTAAACAATTTTAAACAATTTTAAACAATTTTAAACAATTTTAAACAATTTTAAACAATTTTAAACAATTTTAAACAATTTTAAACAATTTTAAACAATTTTAAACAATTTTAAACAATTTTAAACAATTTTAAACAATTTTAAACAATTTTAAACAATTTTAAACAATTTTAAACAATTTTAAACAATTTTAAACAATTTTAAACAATTTTAAACAATTTTAAACAATTTTAAACAATTTTAAACAATTTTAAACAATTTTAAACAATTTTAAACAATTTTAGACAATTTTTAACAATTTTAAACAATTTTAAACAATTTTAAACAATTTTAAACAATTTTAAACAATTTTAAACAATTTTAAACAATTTAAAACAATTTAAAACAATTTTAAACAATTTTAAACAATTTTAAACAATTTTAAACAATTTTAAACAATTTTAAACAATTTTAAACAATTTTAAACAATTTTAAACAATTTTAAACAATTTTAAACAATTTTAAACAATTTTAAACAATTTTAAACAATTTTAAACAATTTTAAACAATTTTAAACAATTTTAAACAATTTTAAACAATTTTAAACAATTTTAAACAATTTTAAACAATTTTAAACAATTTTAAACAATTTTAAACAATTTTAAACAATTTTAAACAATTTTAAACAATTTTAAACAATTTTAAACAATTTTAAACAATTTTAAACAATTTTAAACAATTTTAAACAATTTTAGACAATTTTTAACAATTTTAAACAATTTTAAACAATTTTAAACAATTTTAAACAATTTTAAACAATTTTAAACAATTTTAAACAATTTAAAACAATTTAAAACAATTTTAAACAATTTTAAACAATTTTAAACAATTTTAAACAATTTTAAACAATTTTAAACAATTTTAAACAATTTTAAACAATTTTAAACAATTTTAAACAATTTTAAACAATTTTAAACAATTTTAAACAATTTTAAACAATTTTAAACAATTTTAAACAATTTTAAACAATTTTAAACAATTTTAAACAATTTTAAACAATTTTAAGCAATTTTAGACAATTTTAAACAATTTTAAACAATTTTAAACAATTTTAAACAATTTTAAACAATTTTAAACAATTTTAAACAATTTTAAACAATTTTAAACAATTTTAAACAATTTTAAACAATTTTAAACAATTTTAAACAATTTTAAACAATTTTAAACAATTTTAAACAATTTTAAACAATTTTAAACAATTTTAAACAATTTTAAACAATTTTAAACAATTTTAAACAATTTTAAACAATTTTAAACAATTTTAGACAATTTTAAACAATTTTAAACAATTTTAAACAATTTTAAACAATTTTAAACAATTTTAAACAATTTTAAACAATTTTAAACAATTTTAAACAATTTTAAACAATTTTAAACAATTTTAAACAATTTTAAACAATTTTAAACAATTTTAAACAATTTTAAACAATTTGAAACAATTTTAAACAATTTTAAACAATTTTAAACAATTTAAACAATTTTAAACAATTTTAAACAATTTTAAACAATTTTAAACAATTTTAAACAATTTTAAACAATTTTAAACAATTTTAAACAATTTTAAACAATTTTAAACAATTTTAAACAATTTTAAACAATTTTAAACAATTTTAAACAATTTTAAGCAATTTTAAACAATTTTAAACAATTTTAAACAATTTTAAACAATTTTAAACAATTTTAAACAATTTTAAACAATTTTAAACAATTTTAAACAATTTTAAACAATTTTAAACAATTTTAAACAATTTTAAACAATTTTAAACAATTTTAAACAATTTTAAACAATTTTAAACAATTTTAAACAATTTTAAACAATTTTAAACAATTTTAAACAATTTTAAACAATTTTAAACAATTTTAAACAATTTTAAACAATTTTAAACAATTTTAAACAATTTTAAACAATTTTAAACAATTTTAAACAATTTTAAACAATTTTAAACAATTTTAAACAATTTTAAACAATTTTAAACAATTTTAAACAATTTTAAAGAATTTTAAACAATTTTAAACTATTTAAAACAATTTAAAAAAAATTTAAACAATTTTAAACAATTTTAAACAATTTTAAACAATTTTAAACAATTTTAAACAATTTTAAACAATTTTAAACAATTTTAAACAATTTTAAACAATTTTAAACAATTTTAAACAATTTTAAACAATTTTAAACAATTTTAAACAATTTTAAACAATTTTAAACAATTTTAAACAATTTTAAACAATTTTAAACAATTTTAAACAATTTTAAACAATTTTAAACAATTTTAAACAATTTTAAACAATTTTAAACAATTTTAAACAATTTTAAACAATTTTAAACAATTTTAAACAATTTTAAACAATTTTAAACAATTTTAAACAATTTTAAACAATTTTAAACAATTTTAAACAATTTTAAACAATTTTAAACAATTTTAAACAATTTTAAACAATTTTAAACAATTTTAGACAATTTTTAACAATTTTAAACAATTTTAAACAATTTTAAACAATTTTAAACAATTTTAAACAATTTTAAACAATTTTAAACAATTTAAAACAATTTAAAACAATTTTAAACAATTTTAAACAATTTTAAACAATTTTAAACAATTTTAAACAATTTTAAACAATTTTAAACAATTTTAAACAATTTTAAACAATTTTAAACAATTTTAAACAATTTTAAACAATTTTAAACAATTTTAAACAATTTTAAACAATTTTAAACAATTTTAAACAATTTTAAGCAATTTTAGACAATTTTAAACAATTTTAAACAATTTTAAACAATTTTAAACAATTTTAAACAATTTTAAACAATTTTAAACAATTTTAAACAATTTTAAACAATTTTAAACAATTTTAAACAATTTTAAACAATTTTAAACAATTTTAAACAATTTTAAACAATTTTAAACAATTTTAAACAATTTTAAACAATTTTAAACAATTTTAAACAATTTTAAACAATTTTAAACAATTTTAAACAATTTTAAACAATTTTAAACAATTTTAGACAATTTTAAACAATTTTAAACAATTTTAAACAATTTTAAACAATTTTAAACAATTTTAGACAATTTTAAACAATTTTAAACAATTTTAAACAATTTTAAACAATTTTAAACAATTTTAAACAATTTTAAACAATTTTAAACAATTTTAAACAATTTTAAGCAATTTTAAACAATTTTAAACAATTTTAAACAATTTTAAACAATTTTAAACAATTTTAAACAATTTTAAACAATTTTAAACAATTTTAAACAATTTTAAACAATTTTAAACAATTTTAAACAATTTTAAACAATTTTAAACAATTTTAAACAATTTTAAACAATTTTAAACAATTTTAAACAATTTTAAACAATTTTAAACAATTTTAAACAATTTTAAACAATTTTAAACAATTTTAAACAATTTTAAACAATTTTAAACAATTTTAAACAATTTTAAACAATTTTAAACAATTTTAAACAATTTTAAACAATTTTAAACAATTTTAAACAATTTTAAAGAATTTTAAACAATTTTAAACTATTTAAAACAATTTAAAAAAAATTTAAACAATTTTAAACAATTTTAAACAATTTTAAACAATTTTAAACAATTTTAAACAATTTTAAACAATTTTAAACAATTTTAAACTATTTAAAACAATTTAAAAAAAATTTAAACAATATTAAACAATTTTAAACAATTTTAAATAATTTTAAACAATTTTAAATAATTTTAAACAATTTTAAACAATTTTAAACAATTTTAAACAATTTTAAGCAATTTTGAATAATTATATACAATTTTAAACAATTTTAAACAATTTTAAACAATTTTAAACAATTTTAAACAATTTTAAACAATTTTAAACAATTTTAAACAATTTTAAACAATTTTAAACAATTTTAAACAATTTTAAACAATTTTAAACAATTTAAAACAATTTAAAACAATTTTAAACAATTTTAAACAATTTTAAACAATATTAAACAATTTTAAACAATTTTAAACAATTTTAAACAATTTTAAACAATTTTAAACAATTTTAAACAATTTTAAACAATTTTAAACAATTTTAAACAATTTTAAACAATATTAAACAATTTTAAACAATTTTAAACAATTTTAAACAATTTTAAACAATTTTAAACAATTTTAAACAATTTTAAACAATTTTAAACAATTTTAAACAATTTTAGACAATTTTAAACAATTTTAAACAATTTTAAACAATTTTAAACAATTTTAAACAATTTTAAACAATTTTAAACAATTTTAAACAATTTTAAACAATTTTAAACAATTTTAAACAATTTTAAACAATTTTAAACAATTTTAAACAATTTGAAACAATTTTAAACAATTTTAAACAATTTTAAACAATTTAAACAATTTTAAACAATTTTAAACAATTTTAAACAATTTTAAACAATTTTAAACAATTTTAAACAATTTTAAACAATTTTAAACAATTTTAAACAATTTTAAACAATTTTAAACAATTTTAAACAATTTTAAGCAATTTTAAACAATTTTAAACAATTTTAAACAATTTTAAACAATTTTAAACAATTTTAAACAATTTTAAACAATTTTAAACAATTTTAAACAATTTTAAACAATTTTAAACAATTTTAAACAATTTTAAACAATTTTAAACAATTTTAAACAATTTTAAACAATTTTAAACAATTTTAAACAATTTTAAACAATTTTAAACAATTTTAAACAATTTTAAACAATTTTAAACAATTTTAAACAATTTTAAACAATTTTAAACAATTTTAAACAATTTTAAACAATTTTAAACAATTTTGAACAATTTTAAACAATTTTAAACAATTTTAAACAATTTTAAACAATTTTAAACAATTTTAAACAATTTTAAACAATTTTAAACAATTTTAAACAATTTTAAACAATTTTAAACAATTTTAAACAATTTTAAACAATTTTAAACAATTTTAAACAATTTTAAACAATTTTAAACAATTTTAAACAATTTTAAACAATATTAAACAATTTTAAACAATTGTAAACAATTTTAAACAATTTTTAACAATTTTGAACAATTTTAAACAATTTTAAACAATTTTAAACATCTTTTAACAATTTTAAACAATTTAAACAATTTTAAACAATTTTAAACAATTTTAAACAATTTTAAACAATTTTAAACAATTTTAAACAATTTTAAACAATTTTAAACAATTTTAAACAATTTTAAACAATTTTAAACAATTTCAAACAATTTTAAACAATTTTAAACAATTTTAAACAATTTTAAACAATTTTAAACAATTTTAAACAATTTTAAACAATTTTGAACAATTTTAAACAATTTTAATCAATTTTAAACAATTTTAATCAATTTTAAACAATTTTAAACAATTTTAAACAATTTTAAACAATTTTAAACAATTTTAAACAATTTTGACCAATTTTTAATACAAATTAAAAAAATTCTAAACAATTTTGATTAATTTTAAACAATTGTAAACAATTTTAACAATTTTAAACAATTTTAAACAATTTTAAACAATTTTAAACAATTTTAAACAATTTTAAACAATTTTAAACAATTTTAAACAATTTTAAACAATTTTAAACAATTTTAAAAAAATTTTAAACAATTTTAAACAATTTTAAACAATTGTAAACAATATAAAACCATTTTAAACATTTTTAAACAATTTTAAACAATTTTAAGCAATTTTAAACAATTTTAAACAATTTTAAACAATTTTAAACAATTTTAAAAAATTTTTAAACAATTTTAAACAATTTTAAACAATTGTAAACAATATTAAACAATTTTAAACATTTTTAAACAATTTTAAACAATTTTAAACAATTTTAAACAATTTTAAACAATTGTAAAAAATTTTAAACAATTTTAAACAATTTTGAACAATTTTAAACAATTTTAAACAATTTTAAACAATTTTTAACAATTTAAAACAATTTTAAACAATTTTAAACAATATTAAACAATTTTAAATAATTTTAAACAATTTTAAACAATTTTAAACAATTTTAAACAATTTTGAACAATTTTAAACAATTTTAAACAATTTCAAACAATTTTAAACAATTTTAAACAATTTTAAACAATTTTAAACAATTTTAAACAATTTTAAACAATTTTAAACAATTTTAATCAATTTTAAACAATTTTAAACAATTTTAAAAAAATTTAAAAAAATTTGAACAATTTTAATCAATTTCAAACAATTTCAAACAATTTTGAAGAATTTTAAACAATTTTAAACAATTTTAAATAATTTTAAACAATTTTAAACAATTTTAAACAATTTTAAACAATTTTAATTAATTTCAACAATTTTTAAACAATTTTAAACAATTTTAAACAATTTTAAACAATTTTAAACAATTTTAAACAATTTTAAACAATTTTAAACAATTTAAAACAATTTAAAACAATTTTAAACAATTTTAAACAATTTTAAACAATTTTAAACAATTTTAAACAATTTTAAACAATTTTAAACAATTTTAAACAATTTTAAACAATTTTAAACAATTTTAAACAATTTTAAACAATTTTAAACAATTTTAAACAATTTTAAACAATTTTAAACAATTTTAAACAATTTTAAACAATTTTAAACAATTTTAAACAATTTTAAACAATTTTAAACAATTTTAAACAATTTTAAACAATTTTGAACAATTTTAAACAATTTTAAACAATTTTAAACAATTTTAAACAATTTTAAACAATTTTAAACAATTTTAAACAATTTTAAACAATTTTAAACAATTTTAAACAATTTTGAACAATTTTAATTAATTTTAATCAATTTGAAACAATTTTAAACAATTTTAAACAATTTTAAACAATTTTAATCAATTTCAAACAATTTCAAACAATTTTGAACAATTTTAAACAATTTTAAACAATATTAAACAATTTCAAACAATTTTGAACAATTTTAAACAATTTTAAACAATTTTTAACAATTTTAATCAATTTTAAACAATTTTAAACAATTTTAAACAATTTTAAACAATTTTAATCAATTTCAAACAATTTAAACCAATTTTGAACAATTTTAAACAATTTCAAACAATTTAAACCAATTTTAAACAATTTTAAACAATTTTAAACAATTTTAAACAATTTTAAACCATTTTAAACAATTTTAAACAATTTTAAACAATTTTAAACAATTTTAAACAATTTTAAACAATTTTAAACAATTTTAAACAATTTTAAACAATTTTAAACAATTTTAAACAATTTTAATTAATTTCAACAATTTTTAAACAATTTTAAACAATTTTAAACAATTTTAAACAATTTTAAACAATTTTAAACAATTTTAAACAATTTTAAACAATTTTAAACAATTTTAAACAATTTTAAACAATTGTAAACAATTTTAAACAATTTTAAACAATTTTAAACAATTTTAAACAATTTTAAACAATTTTAAACAATTTTAAACAATTTTAACCAATTTTAAACAATTTTAAACACTTTTAAACAATTTTAAACAATTTTAAAAAAATTTAAAAAAATTTAAACAATTTTAAACAATTTTAAACAATTTTAAACAATTTTAAACAATTTTAAACAATTTTAAACAATTTTAAACAATTTTGAACAATTTTAAACAATTTTCAACAATTTTAAACAATTTTAAACAATTTTAAACAATTTTAAACAATTTTAAACAATTTTAAACAATTTTAAACAATTTTAAACAATATTATACAATTTTAAACAATTTTAAACAATTTTAAACAATTTGAAACAATTTTAAACAATTTTAAACAATTTTTAACAATTTTAAACAATTTTAAACAATTTTAAACAATTTTAAACAATTTTAAACAATTTTAAACAATTTTAAACAATTTAAACAATTTTAAACAATTTTAAACAATTTTAAACAATTTTAAACAATTTTAAACAATTTTAAACAATTTTAAACAATTTTAAACAATTTTAAACAATTTTAAACAATTTTAAACAATTTTAAACAATTTTAAACAATTTTAAACAATTTTAAACAATTTTAAACAATTTTAAACAATTTTAAACAATTTTAAACAATTTTAAACAATTTTGATCAATTTTAAACAATTTAAGTAATTTTAAACAATTTTAAATAATTTTAAACAATTTTACAAAAAATTAAAATTGTTAGCAATTTTAAACATGTTTAAACAAATTTCAAATTTTCGATGTCTACTATCGCTAAAGTTTTTTCGCTAAAATTTTTGTTTTCGTCAAATTTTACATTTTTTGAAAACTTTTATTGCAAAACAATTGAACTAGTGTAAAATACATTTTAAAACACTTTTTCCATGCAAATGTTGAAACTATGGCATGTTATTTTAATATTTATATTTTTTTTTATTTTTTTGCCCCCCCTCGACTCCGGCCAGAGCCGATGGACAAAAACTTTTAAAAATATTTGCATCGGCCTTAGTTTAACAGAATTCAAAAGAATTTAAAAGAATAAAAATATTAAAAAAACAAATAAATTTTGAAGCTTTTTGCAAAAATAAATTTTACTGATTGAAAATTATTTGAAAAATTTGAAGCATAAAAAAATAAAAAAAAAATAAAAAAAAATAAAAAAAAGAATTTAAAAGAATTTAAAAGTATTCACAAAAATTTAGAAGAATTTAAAGGAATTAAAAAGAATCTTAAAGAATTTAAAAGAATTTAAAAGAATTTAAAAGAATTTTAAAGAATTTCAAAGAATTTAAAAGATTTTAAAAGAATTTAAAAGAATTTAAACGAATTTAAACAATTTAAAATAATTCAAAAGAATTCAAAAGAACTTAAAAGAATGTAAAAGAATTTAAAAGAATTTAAAAGAATTTAAAAGAATTTAAAAGAATTTAAAAGAATTTAAAAGAATTTAGGAGAGTTCACAAGAATTTAAAAGAATTTAAAAGAATTTAAAAGAATTTAAAAGAATTTAAAAGAATTTAATAGAATTTAAAAGAATTTAAAAGAATTAAAAAGAATTTAAAAGAATTTAAAAAAAATTAATGGAATTTAAAAGAATTTAAGAAAATTTAAAAGATTTTAAAAGAATTTAAAAGAATTTTAAAAAAATAATGGAATTTAAAAGAATTTAAGAGAATTTAAAAGAATTTAATTGAATTTTAAATAATTTAAAATAATTTAAAAGAATTTAAAAAAAATTAAAAGAATTTTAATGAGGGCCTCGTGGCGCGGTGGTTAGCGGCTTCGGCTGCCGATCCCTAAGTTGCTATGGGGCGCGGGTTCGATTACCGCCTTATCCTCCTGGCCTTCTATCGGATGGGGAAGTAAAACGTCGGTCCATTTGCGTAAAAGAGGTTTTGGGTGACTCACCACACATAACTTTCGGACGCCTAGCAATGAGCAGAAACTTGCATCAGAGCCCACAAAAGACCCGGGGGTCGTTAAAGTGGATTGCTTTGCTTTTTTAAAGAATTTAAAAGAATTTAAAAATTTAAAAGAATTTAAAATAATTTAAAAAAAAATTAAAAAAATTTAAAAAAAATTAAAGAAATTTAAAAAAAATTTCAAAGAATTAAAAAGAATTTAAAAGAATTAAAAAGAATTTAAAAGAATTTAAAAGAATTAAAAAGAATTTAAAAGAATTTAAAAAAAATTAATGGAATTTAAAAGAATTTAAGAGAATTTAAAAGATTTTAAAAGAATTTAAAAGAATTTTAAAAAAATAATGGAATTTAAAAGAATTTAAGAGAATTTAAAAGAATTTAATTGAATTTAAAATAATTTAAAATAATTTAAAAGAATTTAAAATTAAAACAATTTTAAACAATTTTAAACAATTTTAAACAATTTTAAACAATTTTAAACAATTGTAAAAAATTTTAAACAATTTTTAACAATTTTGAACAATTTTAAACAATTTTAAACAATTTTAAACAATTTTTAACAATTTAAAACAATTTTAAACAATTTTAAACAATATTAAACAATTTTAAATAATTTTAAACAATTTTAAACAATTTTAAACAATTTTAAACAATTTTGAACAATTTTAAACAATTTAAACAATTTTAAACAATTTTAATCAATTTTAAACAATTTTAAACAATTTTAAACAATTTTAAACAATTTTAAACAATTTTAATCAATTTTAAACAATTTTAAACAATTTTAAAAAAATTTAAAAAAATTTGAACAATTTTAATCAATTTCAAACAATTTCAAACAATTTTGAAGAATTTTAAACAATTTTAAACAATTTTAAACAATTTTAAACAATTTTAAACAATTTTAAACAATTTTAAACAATTTTAAACAATTTTAATTAATTTCAACAATTTTTAAACAATTTTAAACAATTTTAAACAATTTTAAACAATTTTAAACAATTTTAAACAATTTTAAACAATTTTAAACAATTTTTAAACAATTTTAAACAATTTTAAACAATTTTAAACAATTTTAAACAATTTTAAACAATTTTAAACAATTTTAAACAATTTTAAACAATTTTAAACAATTTTAAACAATTTTAAACAATTTTAAACAATTTTAAACAATTTTAAACAATTTTAAACAATTTTAAACAATTTTAAACAATTTTAAACAATTTTAAACAATTTTAAACAATTTTAAACAATTTTAAACAATTTTGAACAATTTTAAACAATTTTAAACAATTTTAAACAATTTTAAACAATTTTAAACAATTTTAAACAATTTTAAACAATTTTAAACAATTTTGAACAATTTTAATTAATTTTAATCAATTTGAAACAATTTTAAACAATTTTAAACAATTTTAAACAATTTTAATCAATTTCAAACAATTTCAAACAATTTTGAACAATTTTAAACAATTTTAAACAATTTTAAACAATATTAAACAATTTCAAACAATTTTGAACAATTTTAAACAATTTTAAACAATTTTAAACAATTTTAATCAATTTTAAACAATTTTAAAGAATTTTAAACAATTTTAAACAATTTTTATCAATTTCAAACAATTTAAACCAATTTTGAACAATTTTAAACAATTTCAAACAATTTAAACCAATTTTAAACAATTTTAAACAATTTTAAACAATTTTAAACAATTTTAAACAATTTTAAACAATTTTAAACAATTTTAAACAATTTTAAACAATTTTAAACAATTTTAAACAATTTTAAACAATTTTAAACAATTTTAATTAATTTCAACAATTTTTAAACAATTTTAAACAATTTTAAACAATTTTAAACAATTTTAAACAATTTTAAACAATTTTAAACAATTTTAAACAATTTTAAACAATTTTAAACAATTGTAAAAAATTTTAAACAATTTTAAACAATTTTAAACAATTTTAAACAATTTTAAACAATTTTAAACAATTTTAACCAATTTTAAACAATTTTAAACACTTTTAAACAATTTTAAACAATTTTAAAAAAATTTAAAAAAATTTAAACAATTTTAAACAATTTTAAACAATTTTAAACAATTTTAAACAATTTTAAACAATTTTAAACAATTTTAAACAATTTTGAACAATCTTAAACAATTTTCAACAATTTTAAACAATTTTAAACAATTTTAAACAATTTTAAACAATTTTAAACAATTTTAAACAATTTTAAACAATTTTAAACAATATTATACAATTTTAAACAATTTTAAACAATTTTAAACAATTTGAAACAATTTTAAACAATTTTAAACAATTTTTAACAATTTTAAACAATTTTAAACAATTTTAAACAATTTTAAACAATTTTAAACAATTTTAAACAATTTTAAACAATTTAAACAATTTTAAACAATTTTGAACAATTTTAAACAATTTTAAACAATTTTAAACAATTTTAAACAATTTTAAACAATTTTAAACAATTTTAAACAATTTTAAACAATTTTAAACAATTTTAAACAATTTTAAACAATTTTAAACAATTTTAAACAATTTTAAACAATTTTGATCAATTTTAAACAATTTAAGTAATTTTAAACAATTTTAAATAATTTTAAACAATTTTACAAAAAATTAAAATTGTTAGCAATTTTAAACATGTTTAAACAAATTTCAAATTTTCGATGTCTACTATCGCTAAAGTTTTTTTTCGCTAAAATTTTTGTTTTCGTCAAATTTTACATTTTTTGAAAACTTTTATTGCAAAACAATTGAACTAGTGTAAAATACATTTTAAAACACTTTTTCCATGCAAATGTTGAAACTATGGCATGTTATTTTAATATTTATATTTTTTTTTATTTTTTTGCACCCCCCCCCCCCTCGACTCCGGCCAGAGCCGATGGACAAAAACTTTTAAAAATATTTGCATCGGCCTTAGTTTAACAGAATTCAAAAGAATTTAAAAGAATAAAAAAATATTAAAAAAAAACAAATAAATTTTGAAGCTTTTTGCAAAAATAAATTTTACTGATTGAAAATTATTTGAAAAATTTGAAGCATAAAAAAAATAAAAAAAAAATAAAAAAAAAATAAAAAAAAGAATTTAAAAGAATTGCAAAGTATTCACAAAAATTTAGAAGAATTTAAAGGAATTAAAAAGAATCTTAAAGAATTTAAAAGAATTTAAAAGAATTTAAAAGAATTTTAAAGAATTTCAAAGAATTTAAAAGAATTTAAATGAATTTAAAAGAATTTAAAAGAATGAAAATGAATTTAAATGAATTTTAAAGAATTTAAAAGAATTTAAAAGAATTTAAAAGAATTAAAAAAAAATAGAATTTAGAAGAATTTAAAAGAATTTAAAAGAATTCAAAAGAATTTTAAAGAATTTAAAATAATTAAAAAGAATTGAAACGAATTTAAAACAATTCAACATAATGAAAGCTCCAACATTTGGTTTTGTGCTTTAAACTCAATCCAACATTTCAAAAGAAACATAAAGTATACAATTTCACTGAGTTATTCATCCATATCAAATACCACCCGTGACTCATTCATAACGCTGACGCTATGTTGGTGAACACTTGTGAAACGAAACCCGCGCGACACAAACATCACTTCAATCCCACAATTTCAGCTGATTCCAAGGTCAAACCACATCCAAACGTTGATCGCGGCGCCAAGTTCACTTTCATGCACACATACACACAAACTTCGCTCTATCGCGCGCTCGCGCCCGCGGATGAATGAAGCAATTATCCAACACATGTTCGCAACCATGACTCCGGGTACCGAAGACACTCTTGAACATGTATAATTATCGCGTCGGTCAGTCTGCGTTGGCGTCGCGACGTCTTCACCACTCTGGAAGCTTATTTTGCGCAGTCGTTCAGTTCCAGTTCTCTCATCGTTTTCAGTTGAGTGAGGTGTGATATCTGCGGTTGTTGACCTACATTTGTCCGAAATGTTGCGAAGTTTAGTTGCGTACAAGCCCGGTTGTTCTGTGGCGTTCGCTGGACCGGCTGCCGTTCGTTGGCGTAGCGTCCAGGCGCAGCCGGCATCCGATGTCGATCCGGAGTGGGCCAACGCCCTGCCGTACGAGAAGATCCCACAGCCTGGAGTGCTGAAGATGCTCAGGGGATTCGCACCCGGAGGTGAGATGGTCTTCATTTTTTCGGGGTAATAAACAGGTCTTGGGGCAAAATCTCACCACTACTACCGAAGTAGCTTGAGCCGCTGTGCGACTGCGTGTGACCTTGATCGTATACGACGTGCCGGTGAAGATCAGCTGTGTGGATGAGGAATGAATGAATGAAGTAAACGTACGAAAGTTCATCGTTGATTGATGATCTTGCAGGTCGCTACTACGATGTCAACATTATGGAGCTTCATCGGCGTTTTCGCGCGGACTACGGAAACTTGGTGATCTTTCCGGGGGCTTTCGGACGGAAGGATACGGTGGTAAGTTACAGTCCGGATGACTACCAGAAGCTGTTCCGGAGCGAGGGGCCGTGGCCGAATCGAAGGGGGCTGGACACCTTTATGCACTACAGGAACGAGGTTCGGCCGGATGTGTTCAAGGGGATGGGAGGGCTGGTGAACGAGCAGGGGGAAAACTGGCATCACTTCCGGACGATCGTGAACCCGGTGATGTTGCAGCCGAAGACGGTTCGGCTGTACGTGGACAAGCTGGATGAGGTTTCCAGGGATTTCATGGGAATGTAAGAAGGTTGGTTGGTGATAGTACAGCATATCTCATGAAATGTCTTTTAGAATTCGTAACTTGCGTGATGACAAGAACGAACTGCCAGGTGATTTCAACCAGTGGTTGAACCGTTGGGCTCTTGAGATGATCGGAGTGCTGGCTTTGGACACGAGGTTTGGGGTTTTGGAGAAGGATATATCCCAAGATTCCAGCGATATGATCAAGTACGTACGAGAGGTGTTCGAGCTGACCTATCAGCTGGACGTGTTGCCATCAGTCTGGAAGTACTACAAGACTCCAGCGTTTAAGCGACTGATGAACGTTCTGGATGAACTAACCAGGTAGGAGTAAAGATGCAGCTATAAAACAACACGATCATCTCCACTTTTCACAGAATCATCATGTCCAAGGTGGACGAAGCCATAGTCCGGATGGAGAAGAATCCCTCAGCGTCCAGCGACAACCAGAGTGTTTTGGAGAAACTCCTCAAAGTTGATCGCCACGTTGCGGTCGTAATGGCACTGGATATGCTGCTAGCCGGAGTGGATACCACCGCTTCCGGAACCATCGGAATCCTGTACTGCTTGGCCAAAAATCCGGACAAGCAGGCCAAACTTCGGGAAGAACTTCGCACAGTCTTGCCGAACAAAGACTCCCCGTTGACGCCGGATAACATGCGGAACCTTCCGTATCTTCGAGCTTGCATCAAGGAATCTCTGCGAATGTATCCGCCAACGGCCGGGAACATCCGTGCAGCTGGAAAGGATCTGGTTCTTCAGGGATATCAGATTCCCAAGGGGGTAAGCCAAGTTTGTCCTCCAAACTAGTTCAAGATATCAAGGAATGCTTTAACACACAGACTGACGTAGCCATGGCCTCCGTCATCATGTACACCGAAGATCAGCACTTCGCCCGCGGGTCGGAATTCCTGCCAGAGCGCTGGCTCAAGGAAACTTCCGGTTGTCCCAGCGGAAAGGACGCGCATCCGTTTCTGTTCCTGCCGTTCGGTTTCGGGCCACGGACCTGCATCGGGCGGCGGCTGGCCATGATGGAGATGGAGATGGTCGTGGCGCGGGTTACACGCCAATTCGAGTACCGCTGGAACTATGACGAGCTGAAGATTCTGACGGCACTGGTGAACATTCCGTCGAACGAGCTGCGGTTCGAGATGGTGGAGGTCGATAGTTAGGGTTGGAAATAAACGTTATCTTGTTGCAAGTCATCGCCTAATCGAGTTGTTGAAGATTTCCCTATACTCACACTCATGCTCTCAGAAATGAACCTTCTGATTCATGAACAACTACAACGTAGTAACGTGTTGAATTACTGCAATTTTCAATCGTCTCAGAGCAGATGCACTCAGTGATTGTCGAGAACTGGAAGCAATGCTACGTATAATTAGAGGTCGAACATCAAGCTACTCTGTAGCGCTTCGAAATCTTTCAACGAAGCTGACTCCGGGTGATGCAGTGGATCCAGCTTGGGCTTCGGCTATGCCGTACAACAAGATCCCGGGGCCAAGTGTCACGATGATGCTGAGCGGGATTCTGTTCCAAGGTCAAACCAAGGATCTCTCAATCATGGACATGCATCGGATCATGCGGGATAGCTACGGTGATTTGGTACGTGTTCCGGGAGTGCTCGGACGCAAGGACACGCTGATGAGCTTCAGTCCGGATGATTACGAGAAGCTGTTCCGGACCGAGGGACAGTGGCCGAATCGGAGGGGGGATGGACACTTTTGTGTACTATCGGAACAAGGTTCGGCCGGATGTGTTCAAGGGAATGGGAGGGCTGGTAAACGAGCAGGGGGGAAAGCTGGCAACGCTTCCGGACGATCGTGAATCCGGTAATGATGCAGCCGAAGACGATCCGGCTGTACGTGGACAAGCTGGACGAAGTTGCGCGGGAGTTTATGGAAGTTATCCATAACCTTCGCGACGAGAAGAACGAGATGCCGGGTGACTTTCATCACTGGTTGAACCGTTGGGCACTGGAGACGATTGGAGTGTTGGCATTGGATACCCGGTTCGGGTGTCTTGAGAAAGAGTTGTCAAACGATTCTCGTGATATCATCAAGGTCTGAAAGACATTACTTGAAATTTCCCTTTTGAAACTGATTATTTTTGCAGTATATTCGGGAAGTATTCCAGCTAACCTGGAAGCTGGATGTTCTACCTTCAATATGGAAGTTCTACAAAACGTCAACATTCAATAAGTTAATGGCTTTACTTGATGAACTGACGAGGTCAGTCGAGCGTTCATCAATACCTATCATGAACCTAACCCTCCTCTAATCTCTCAGAATCGTTATGTCCAAGGTAGATGAAGCGATCATTCGAATGGAGAACAATCCCACGCAGTCAAGTAACAGTCAGAGCGTACTCGAGAAGCTGTTGAAGGTTGATCGTCACGTAGCGGTTGTGATGGCTTTCGACATGCTCATGGCTGGGGTTGATACGGTACTTGTGATCTGGAGTACGTTGAACCTCATATTTGACAGTTGAAATTACAGACCACTTCCGCTACCACCAGCATTCTGTACTGCCTGGCGAAGAACCCGGACAAACAGGCCAAGCTTCGCGACGAGCTTCGAACCATCCTGCCGAAGCAGGACTCTCCGTTGACTCCGCAGAACATGCGTAATCTACCGTACCTTCGAGCTTGCATAAAAGAGGGACTTCGACTGTACTCTCCAATCGCTGGTAATATCCGTGCCGCTGGAAAGGATCTTGTTCTTCAGGGCTACCAAGTGCCCAAGGGTGTAAGTTTGAGTCCGTCTAGACTATAGGTTATACCTTCAAGATCTTTTTTCAAAATAGACCGACGTCGCCCTAGCGTCGATCATCATGTACCACGAGGACAAGCACTTTCCACGCGGGGGCGAGTTCCTGCCGGAACGCTGGCTCAAAGACGAGCCGGAATCGACGGGCTGTCCCAGCGCGAAGCAAACGCATCCGTTTCTGTTTCTACCTTTCGGGTTTGGCCCGCGGGCCTGCATCGGTCTTCGGATGGCCAACCTGGAGATGGAGCTGCTGGTGGCGAGGATTACGCGACGGTTTGAGTACCGGTGGAACTACGAAGAGTTGAAGCTGGTCAGCTCGCTGGTTAATATTCCGGAGAATGAGTTGAGATTTGAAATGGTCGAGGTGGATGAATAAATTCTGATGAACTCTTACTGAATATTACACTGTGAGAGTGAACAGCTATAGAGTTATCTACGTGCGCATGTATTGCGTGTACGTACACGAAAAAGATTGAGGTTAAATTTTGTACCCGCCAGCAAAACAAATGAGGTGCTAGTGTGCGTGAGCTTGGGCTTAGATAACTCCATTCTTAGTTGAGAACATCCCACATTCATTCGCGGGAAACTACAACTACTAACGCAGAGCGGGGATCATTATCTCATTCACTGCACTGTTTGAGCATCGCGACGCTCGAGTGTTTAGTTGGTGCCAACTCTCACATCTGGTCTCACTTTCTAGCTGCTAGTATACTTTAGTAGGTCGCTAGTATTTGAGGTGTGATTAGACGTTGTATAAAGTGGTTGCACTTGTTAGTTGCTGGAAATGCTACGCAGTATTATTTTTAAACCAAAGTCTTCATCATTTTTTGCGGCAAAGATTCGCTTTCAAAGTGTCCAGGCGCGACCTCAGCAAGTGGCCTCCGATGGCGTTGATCCCGAATGGCCCCACGCGCTGCCGTACGAGAAGATTCCTCGGCTGGGTTGGCTAACTATGCTCAGAGGATTCGCTCCCGGAGGTAAATGACCTTGAGCGTTTCGAGAAGAAGACTGCGCTGACGGGATTACTGGTTACAGGTCGATATCACAACCTGCCCATTCTGGACGCGCATCGGCGCTTCCGGGAGGACTTTGGTGATCTGTTGGTGATTCCGGGTATTTTGGGTCGGAAAGATACGGTGGTTAGCTACAGTCCGGATGACTACGAGAAGCTGTTCCGTACCGAGGGACATTGGCCTAATCGGAGGGGACTGGATACCTTCGTGCACTATCGGAAGCATGTTCGACCGGATGTGTTCAAGGGACTTGGAGGGTTGGTGAACGAGCAGGGGGAAAGCTGGCAACAGTTTCGGACGATCGTGAATCCGGTGATGCTGCAGCCGAAGACGATTCGTCTGTACGTGGACAAGTTGGATGAGGTTGCGCGGGAGTTCATGGGAGTGTAAGGATTTGTAAGTGGTATGATTAATCGTAATGAGCGATAATTCATTTTAGAATTCGAGACATTCGTGATGAGAAGAATGAACTGCCGGCTGATTTTAATCAGTGGTTGAACCGATGGGCACTTGAAACGATGGGAGTGTTGGCTCTGGACACCAGACTTGGAGTGCTTGATAAGGAGATGTCAACGGAAATCAGTAACATCGTGAAGTACAACCGAGAAGTTCTGGAGCTAATGTATCAGCTGGATATTCTACCGTCGATTTGGAAGTTTTACAAAACAAAATCATTCAAGCGGCTCATGACCCTGTTAGATGAAGTTACGCGAATTGTAATGGCCAAGGTGAACGAAGCCGTCGTTCGGCTGGAGAAAAATCCGAACACAAACAACGACAACCAGAGCGTTCTGGAGAAGCTTCTGAAGATCGATCGCAACGTGGCGATCGTAATGGCGCTGGATATGCTGCTAGCTGGAGTCGATACGACCTCTGCCGGATCCAGCGGCATTCTGTACTGCTTGGCCAAAAATCCAGAGAAGCAGGCGAGGTTGCGGGAAGAGCTGAGGACTATTCTTCCGCATAAGAACTCACCGCTGACGCCGGAAAACATGCGCAATCTTCCGTATCTTCGAGCTTGCATTAAGGAAGGTCTACGGCTGTACACTCCAACGGCCGGGAATATCCGAGCAGCTGGCAAGGACATCGTACTGCAAGGTTACCGGATTCCCAAGGGGGTGAGTGCACGTTAATACTGAAAATCTTTTAGAATTCACATATTTCTTCCAGACGGACGTCGCCATGACCTCGATCATCCTGTACCAAGACGACCAGTACTTCCCACGTGGCAAGGAGTTCCTCCCGGAACGGTGGCTCAAGGAACCCTCTTCGGGTTGTCCCAGCGGCAAGGACACCCATCGTTTCCTGTTTCTGCCGTTCGGATTTGGCCCGCGGGCCTGCATCGGACTTCGGATGGCCAACCTGGAGCTGGAGATGATCGTGGCGCGGGTCGTCCGTCAATACGAGGTTCGCTGGAACTACGACGATTTCCGTTTGGTCAGCAACCTGATCAACGCTCCGGCGAACGAACTTCGCTACCAGATGGTCGAAGTGGACCACTAGTAAAACATTTGTTCAAACGCCACCTCATTATCTTATCAAAGTCGTGTGATACCATCCCTGATAAGATTACCATCGCGGGGAACCTGCTAACGATGGTTCGGCACGCGATTGCCTGGCCAAATTTGGAGCAAACACAACATTTGCATGATTGTGGGGGAATTATTGACTCAGTCCACCCGAAAACAAACCTTTTCGGATGATTTACAACCGGACCAGATTTATGGCTTTGGTGAATGATAGAAGACTACAGTCAATTTATTAAATTACATCACGGCACACATTTTAATGGTAATCGCGGCGGGCTACCAAACAAAACCGTTGAGCAAAACGGTTTGATTGATTTTTTAAAAGGTTGGGTTATTTTTTGTTCGGGGGATGGCTTTGACTCTGCCGCGCTCGGAAGGGTCGTTAAATCGCAATGGGTCTAACACGCGATTTTTTCGGTCACCAGCGGCTGCTCGTTTGGGTTGAAGTTTTATGGGTTTACCCCTCATTCCGACTGCTCTAATTTGATTTATGGCAAACGAAAGGATGGATTGATTTAAATATCACAATTGGTTGTTGAATTAGTGAACTAGATCTATTTGTTCGACTTGATTTCATCAAGTTCTTGAAGTTACTACAAAGATAATCATAATCATAAATGTTGATTAATTTAGTATTTCAACTAATTTTAAAAATTGATTTAATGAATCTTATTCCTAGGAGACACAATTATTGAGAATACTTATTTGAAAAATTTGGATCAACCAGCACATTATTTTATGGCCTGTAGATTGATCATTCTGAATGATGATTCTGAAATTCATTAGAAAATTTGTAAATTATGATGAGGACAAAAGAATAAAAAATCATTTACACTGGCGATTGTCCACGCTCCACACAAAATAGTCCACGAATGGGGGTTTAGATTTCCAAGAAAGTGGCCACGTGGTTTATAGATCTCCAGAAAAAATATTCACCAGATATTGCTTGTTTGGTAAAGGTTTAGTGGGTCCACCTTCGGACCCGTTTGTAACAATTTTATAGTAAATTACTACTTTAAACCAATGGCTTAAACGATTAATTCATCAATCAAACTTGCCTCACCACTGACAAACTCCGAAATGACTGCCAAGGTCTTCTAACGGCTTATCGTTCATTTCGTCGGATCGCGTATACAAATCGCTAAGTCTGAGGCAACACCAGCAACGACTGTCGAAATCTTTATCTTACACATGCGCACACAGTCGCATTGAGCTGGTCAGTTGCGCGTTGAACTGTTCATTCGCGTTGAACGACTTCAGTTCCATTCTTCACTGGGTAAAGAAGACGTGCTGTGAGATTTACTTCCGAAATGTTGCGAAAACTTGAATTTAGTTGCTTAAAAGTGTACTCAAGCCCACTAACGGTAAGGCTTCGAAGAGTTCAGACAGCGGCTGCGGAACCTAGCGCAGATCCGGAATGGGCCAATGCGCTGCCGTATGAGCGGATCCCGCGCCCAAGTGTGCTGAAAATGCTGCGGGGCTTTGCGCCTGGAGGTCGCTACCATGACGTCACGATGCTGGACATTCATCGGCGTATGCGCGAAGACTACGGCGATCTGTTGGTGATGCCGGGGGTGTTTGGACGGAACGATTTCGTGCTAACGTACAACACGGATGATTTTGTGAAGCTGTTCAGGAATGAGGGACCGTGGCCGCATCGGAGGGGGATTGATACGTTTGACTATTATCGAAAGAATGTGCGGCCGGAAGTGTTCAGGGGTTGGGGAGGGTTGCTCTCGGAGCAGGGCGAGAACTGGCAGCAGTTCCGTACGATTGTTAATCCGGTGATGATGCAGCCCAAGACGATTCGGCTGTACGTGGACAAGCTGGATGAGATCGCAAGGGAGTTCATGGGAGTGTACGAGGGGTAGATTTATGTTGTTTTGTATAGTGCTTGTAATGGTACCTCTTGCAGAATTGGTGAACTGCGCGATGAGAAGAATGAACTTCCAGGTGACTTCAATCAGTGGTTGAACCGATGGGCACTGGAATCGATTGGAGTGCTGGCTTTGGATACGAGACTGGGAGCATTGCAGAAGGATCTCTCAGCTGATACAAGCAGCATGGTGACGGTAGGTATAATGGTCGACATGTGAGAACATTAGCTAATTACTCTATGATAACAGTACATCCGGGAGATGTTCGAACTGACCTACCAACTGGACATTCTACCTTCAATCTGGAAGTACTACAAAACACCAGCGTTTAAGCGTCTGATGACAATCTTCGACGAACTGACCAGGATCATCATGTCCCACGTTGACGCGGCTGTAGTCCGACTGGAGAAGAATCCAACTCTGTCTAGTGAGCAGCAAAGCGTCCTTGAGAAACTGCTGAAAGTTGATCGTAACGTCGCACTCGTAATGGTATTCGATATGTTGCTGGCTGGCGTCGATACAACCTCCTCAGGATCAACTGGCGTTTTGTACTGCTTGGCGAAAAACCCAGAGAAACAAGCAAGGTTGCGAGAAGAGCTGAGGTCCATTCTTCCGAAGAAAGACTCCCTTTGACGCCGGATAACATGAAGAATCTACCGTATTTGAAAGCTTGCATCAAGGAAGGTCTTCGGCTGTATCCTCCGGCTGTTGGTAATCTGCGGGCAGCTGGGAAAGATCTCGTTCTTCAGGGTTATCGGGTTCCTAAGGGGTGCGTTCACGACTTATATCTTCCTTAAAATCTATACTAAGAAGTTTACTTTTCCAGACCGACGTCGGTATGGCATCGGTAGTCCTCTACCAAGAAGATCAGCACTTTGCCCGCGGCAAGGGTTCCTCCCGGAGCGGTGGCTCAAGGACACCGAAGGTTGTCCCAGCGGCAAAACTGCGAATCCGTTCCTCTTCCTCCCATTTGGATTTGGACCTCGGATGTGCATCGGACGCCGGATGGCCATGATGGAGATGGAGATGATTGTGGCGAGTTACGCGCCAATTTGAGTACCGCTGGAACTATGGCGAGCTGCACATCTTGAGCGCGTTGGTCAACATTCCGAAGAACGAGCTGCGCTTCCAGATGACCGAAGTTGATAGTTAGACACGACCAACAGCTGTTTATCACCTCATAAGACCTGAGGTGGCGCACCCCAGCGCAAATGATGTTATAAAATGTAGCTAATAATGAGGTGCATTTAAGTTCCATAATTATTTAATTACAGCCAAAGCAACGTCGAGCAGCACGTGAAGAGTACTGCAACTGCAGCACTCTCTGTTCAGCAGGGAGCTACCGGAGGCCGTGTAATTACCTTTGCCATCGTGGTCGTCGTGCCCTACGGGGAGTTGCTCACTGCTGGGAGGATCTCTATCAGGCGTGAGGGATCTCCGGTTTCTGCAATAAACACGTTGCGCGCTGACTAGCATAACAATTTATTTAATTAAATTACGCTGAGAAATTCTCTACCTAAGGTTTGTCGTCTTATTTTTGAAAATAAAAGGTAATAAATTAGAAGTTATTTGATCGAATTGTTATTTTTGTAATTGTAATTTGTTGTTTTATTGGTTACGATAGCCTGTTAGTATAAACTGTGCTCCAGGTCAAGAATTTAAACATAACGAAAAATTAGTGCGGTGCCTGTGGGGACGCGCAGTCCTGCTTTAACGTGTTATTTTCCGTCTCTTTTGTGTCGCTGTGATTAGTGCGCTGACCACGGGGACGCGCTGTCTTGTTTTAGCATGCTCATTTTCATTTCTTTTGTGTCGCTGTTTGTGTAATTGGGTGCGTGGTTATTATATATAGGTGAAGGGATTTTATTAAATGATCATTATATTGCATTATTATATTTAATTGATTATATAACCACACTATATTTTACACTTAACACATTATACAAAACACATATGAAACTGTAAACAGGAGCGTTTGGTACGATATGTCCACGCATCCTTCCTCCCTGTAGATTCTGTGAAATGTGCTCCGTTCACAGAATCTGTCTCTGCGGTTAATGCAACGCAGTAGGCTTGGCCGCTTTAATTTATGCAACACATCTTCGGGGTTACTCAAGTGTACTGCAATAATTAATATTGACAAGAAAGAACTTGGGGCGTAATCTAACCCCAAGTTCTTCCAGGATGCTTTCTTCGGACTGGCTGCGCTTGTGTTCGATTAGATTAGATTAGATTAGATTAGATAACGAAAAATTACTGTTGGATCGAAAATAAAACGTAACAAACATCAAATACTGGACTGAAGCTAAAACTGTGTAAAAACTAATAGTTTTAAAGATTTTGTTTTATTTATAACATAAATTTTGGAATTCAAAAGACAATTTCTTAACTATCCACTTCCACCATCTCAAACTTCATCTCGTTCTCCGGAATCAGCACCAGCGTGCTCAGAATCCTCAGCTCGTCATAGTTCCACCGGTACTCAAATTGCCGCGTAATTCGTGCTACCAGCATCTCCATCTCCAGCATGGCCATTCGACGACCCACGCAAGTCCGCGGACCAAACCCGAACGGCAGGAACAGGAACGGATGTACGTCCTTACCGCTGGGACATCCTGAAGTTTCCTTGAGCCATCGTTCCGGCAGGAACTCGTTACCCCGCTCGAAGTACTCTTCTCCGCTGTGCAGGATCATCGAAGCCATGGCAACGTCCGTCTGTTAAGGTTGCATTGAGTTACTTGAAGATCTTGATCGTACTTGAACTGCTTACCCCCTTGGGAATTTGGTAACCCTGTAGGACGATGTCCTTCCCAGCTTGGCGCACATTTCCAGCTACCGGAGGGTACATCCGAAGACCTTCCTTGATGCACGCTCGAAGATACGGTAGGTTCTTCATGTTTTCCGGCGTCAACGGGAGTCCTTATTCGGGAGGATCGCTCGTAGTTCTTCCCGCAACTTTGCCTGCTTCTCCGGGTTCTTTGCTAAGCAGTACAGAATACCGGATGTTGCGGAGGAGGTCTGAAAGAAGATGTATTTAGTATGAACTCTGTAGATATTGAACGATCCCACCGTATCAACTCCAGCCAGCAGCATATCGAACGCCATCACAACCGCTACATCGCGATTGACCTTTAGCAGTTTCTCCAGCACACTTTGGCTGTCACTGTCTTGGCTCGGATTCTTGTCCAGCCGGATCACAGCTTCGTCTACCTTGGCCATAATTATTCTCGTGAGTTCATCCAATACAGTCATGAGGCGTTTGAACGTTGGTGTCTTGTAGTATCGCCAGATCGATGGTAAGATGTCCAAGTGGTAGGACAGCTCGAAGAACTCTCGGATATTCTGAAATTTGTGATTTTAGCAAGAAATCCTAGCAATTCATGTAAACCCGATACCGTCATGATGCTCTTGGTATCCGCAGAAATATCCTTTCCTAGCACTCCCAACCGGGTGTCCAAAGCTAAGGCTCCAACCGTCTCCAAAGCCCATCGATTCAACCACTGACTGAAGTCAGCTGGCGTCTCATTCTTCTCATCGCGTATTTCTCCAATTCTGTTGAAAACCTGGTGTTAACAAGTTAGCTCAAAGATCTAAACTATACCTTCATACATTCCCATGAACTCTCTCGCGATCTCGTCCAGCTTATCAACGTACAGCTGAATCGTCTTTGGCTGCATCATTACCGGATTAACGATCGTTCGAAAGCTTTGCCAGTTCTCCCTTGCTCGTTCACCAGCCCTCCCATTCCCTTGAACACCTCCGGTCGCACGTTCTTCCGGTAGTGCACGAAGGTGTCCAGCGCGATCCGGTTGGGCCACTGTCCCTCGGTGCGGAACAGCTTCTTGAAGTCGTCCGGCTGGAATGTCATCACCATATCCTTACGGCCAAACTGTCCCGGCATGACCATGATGTCACCGTAATCCCGTCGAAAGCTGCGATGCAGATCCGGGAAGGTGAGGTTGTTGTAACGACCTGTTGGTGGCTTGATTAGAACTTGTAATTTATGGTTTTGTCGGTCACCTTAAAGTCAGGTAGACTAAAATCAACCAGACGACTATCTTTATGATCTTCACCAGATATACTAACCAAACATCTGCTTTGTTTTCTTCCTAGTGAACTGCGCAGCTCACGCATCAAATCAATTTAGTCAATTCTGTTCAAGGTCACGCGTAGCGCTTGACTATTAGTTCCACCATCCTCACTTGTACAACATGCCCCACTTACCTCCAGGTGCGAAACCGACCATCATCTGCAGGAAGCTCGGTCGTGGAATCTTGCTGTACGGTAGGGCATTCGTGTACTCGACTTCACCGTGACCTTCCGAGGTCGACGACACCGGTTGAGCCTGAACGGACCGAAAACGAGCCAACACCTGGCTCGTAGCTGCCGTTGAACGACATGCCTGCAACTTGACGACACTTTGGAGCATTTCTGGTTGTGTTCAGCTTCAACTCTAAACTCAATTTGACAAAATTTCTTCTCTCATCGAGAAAGGTGACCTGTTATCACACCAGGGCTGTTATCACGCTGGATTGTGTATCTATTTGGACTTATTTGGAAATAGCTCGCGCGCACCTCACGACCACTGCTGAATGAAGTTAGCGCGTAGTTTTGAGATGTTTTGGTGGGTGCGCCGCGACGCGTGAGTTCGCGGTTTGGTGGTTGTGATCGCGGGAGGTGTTTAGATGATTTTCAATATTTTTGGCTGTTGGTTTTTGGGGGTATTCATGCGTGCATGCGTACGTGTTTGTTAGATATCATGCTAGATTTGTTTGTTGCTGTTTAATATTGGTGTATTTATGAAGATTTTTGTCGGATGTATTTTGAAGATGGTAGTTGTGGCGTGCGTTGAAGGTTTATTGAATGAAATGTTTTGCTTAGGTATTGGTTGAGTTTATCAGGTGTTTTCTATATTTGGCTATCAGAGCTTTGAGAGTGATTCAGCCGTTTCACAGTGCTGGTTGAAAGTGTTTATGAGTTGAATTGTAAATTTTAAAGAAAATTTGTTTCTGGTCCTTACAAAAACCCCTTTTGTACGGAGCATGAACAATCGCCAAACTCTCCCCTATACAAATTTCCATATAAATTGAAAAGCAGTCCACACAAAAATAGTATCTAATCTTTATAAAATCTATATCTTGAGAAGGGAATTTCAGATCAATTTGAACAAGTAAGGACAATTTAAAAAAAATAGAACAATATTCATTTACAGCACAAAAATGTAATTGCAGACAAGCCTTATTTATGACCTTTTTGAAATATTTTTTTTGAGAATTAATAAATCAACTTGACCCAGCAAGGGCAAAAACAATTTGGTAGTGTTGCCAATTTTTTGAAAAAAAATGAAGGTCTTTGAAAAACAACAATTTAATAAAAACATTTTTACATCCAAAATCAGATTTGAAATGAAAAAGTACTTTACAGAAGTTTTGATATTAATTTCAAGATATACTTCGTTGAGTTTGATTTTTGTAATAATGGTGCACTTTTCTTTTTTTTCAATAGTACCATGGTTACGCAAGCCTGAACATATTTTTTTTCCGAAAATTCGGAAAATTTCCTATAAATTTGTCTAATAAGTTAAAAAAAGGCCACAAATCGAAAAATAAATGGGAAATATGAGTATTTTTGGTTATCACTCTAAATGTACTCAACATTTTTTTGCATTCAATGCCGATATTTTAGCAACTATTGATCCAATTTTGAATGTAAAAAATAAAATATTTGTGAAGTGTTCGGACTTTTCTGATAAAAATATAGTCTTAATTTTAAATTGAAGACTAACTTTAGAAAATGACTCCTGATGTAAAATAAAGAATTTCATTTAAAATTTTGTTTTCAACGTTTCCCAAAAAATGTTTTTTTTTTGAATATTGTCAGTACTGCTACATTCTGTTTGACTTTGTTGAAAATTCCGTTCTCAAGATACAGATTTCTGAATATTTAGGTACAGGTTTTGTATGGACAGCTGTCAAATTTGTATGGATGTTTGGATGTTGTTTGGATGAACCAATGCATTGGTGCGCTGTTCTTTTCTTCTGAAAAATAGTTTTTCTTATGTAAAAAAATCTCAGGAATCGATTGGTGCATAGCAAACTCACGCGAAATGACGGGAAAGGGCCTATTTTGCCCCAAATTGTCCCAATAATTAGAATTTTCTTGACACTCTACAAGTTAATCATATTAACATTTATAGGATATCTTTAAACTTATTTTAAAGTAAAATTAGAAAAAAAAAATCGAATGGTACCTCTTGCAGAATTGGTGAACTGCGCGATGAGAAGAATGAACTTCCAGGTGACTTCAATCAGTGGTTGAACCGATGGGCACTGGAATCGATTGGAGTGCTGGCTTTGGATACGAGACTGGGAGCATTGCAGAAGGATCTCTCAGCTGATACAAGCAGCATGGTGACGGTAGGTATAATGGTCGACATGTGAGAACATTAGCTAATTACTCTATGATAACAGTACATCCGGGAGATGTTCGAACTGACCTACCAACTGGACATTCTACCTTCAATCTGGAAGTACTACAAAACACCAGCGTTTAAGCGTCTGATGACAATCTTCGACGAACTGACCAGGATCATCATGTCCCACGTTGACGCGGCTGTAGTCCGACTGGAGAAGAATCCAACTCTGTCTAGTGAGCAGCAAAGCGTCCTTGAGAAACTGCTGAAAGTTGATCGTAACGTCGCACTCGTAATGGTATTCGATATGTTGCTGGCTGGCGTCGATACAACCTCCTCAGGATCAACTGGCGTTTTGTACTGCTTGGCGAAAAACCCAGAGAAACAAGCAAGGTTGCGAGAAGAGCTGAGGTCCATTCTTCCGAAGAAAGACTCCCTTTGACGCCGGATAACATGAAGAATCTACCGTATTTGAAAGCTTGCATCAAGGAAGGTCTTCGGCTGTATCCTCCGGCTGTTGGTAATCTGCGGGCAGCTGGGAAAGATCTCGTTCTTCAGGGTTATCGGGTTCCTAAGGGGTGCGTTCACGACTTATATCTTCCTTAAAATCTATACTAAGAAGTTTACTTTTCCAGACCGACGTCGGTATGGCATCGGTAGTCCTCTACCAAGAAGATCAGCACTTTGCCCGCGGCAAGGGTTCCTCCCGGAGCGGTGGCTCAAGGACACCGAAGGTTGTCCCAGCGGCAAAACTGCGAATCCGTTCCTCTTCCTCCCATTTGGATTTGGACCTCGGATGTGCATCGGACGCCGGATGGCCATGATGGAGATGGAGATGATTGTGGCGAGAGTTACGCGCCAATTTGAGTACCGCTGGAACTATGGCGAGCTGCACATCTTGAGCGCGTTGGTCAACATTCCGAAGAACGAGCTGCGCTTCCAGATGACCGAAGTTGATAGTTAGACACGACCAACAGCTGTTTATCACCTCATAAGACCTGAGGTGGCGCACCCCAGCGCAAATGATGTTATAAAATGTAGCTAATAATGAGGTGCATTTAAGTTCCATAATTATTTAATTACAGCCAAAGCAACGTCGAGCAGCACGTGAAGAGTACTGCAACTGCAGCACTCTCTGTTCAGCAGGGAGCTACCGGAGGCCGTGTAATTACCTTTGCCATCGTGGTCGTCGTGCCCTACGGGGAGTTGCTCACTGCTGGGAGGATCTCTATCAGGCGTGAGGGATCTCCGGTTTCTGCAATAAACACGTTGCGCGCTGACTAGCATAACAATTTATTTAATTAAATTACGCTGAGAAATTCTCTACCTAAGGTTTGTCGTCTTATTTTTGAAAATAAAAAGGTAATAAATTAGAAGTTATTTGATCGAATTGTTATTTTTGTAATTGTAATTTGTTGTTTTATTGGTTACGATAGCCTGTTAGTATAAACTGTGCTCCAGGTCAAGAATTTAAACATAACGAAAAATTAGTGCGGTGCCTGTGGGGACGCGCAGTCCTGCTTTAACGTGTTATTTTCCGTCTCTTTTGTGTCGCTGTGATTAGTGCGCTGACCACGGGGACGCGCTGTCTTGTTTTAGCATGCTCATTTTCATTTCTTTTGTGTCGCTGTTTGTGTAATTGGGTGCGTGGTTATTATATATAGGTGAAGGGATTTTATTAAATGATCATTATATTGCATTATTATATTTAATTGATTATATAACCACACTATATTTTACACTTAACACATTATACAAAACACATATGAAACTGTAAACAGGAGCGTTTGGTACGATATGTCCACGCATCCTTCCTCCCTGTAGATTCTGTGAAATGTGCTCCGTTCACAGAATCTGTCTCTGCGGTTAATGCAACGCAGTAGGCTTGGCCGCTTTAATTTATGCAACACATCTTCGGGGTTACTCAAGTGTACTGCAATAATTAATATTGACAAGAAAGAACTTGGGGCGTAATCTAACCCCAAGTTCTTCCAGGATGCTTTCTTCGGACTGGCTGCGCTTGTGTTCGATTAGATTAGATTAGATTAGATTAGATAACGAAAAATTACTGTTGGATCGAAAATAAAACGTAACAAACATCAAATACTGGACTGAAGCTAAAACTGTGTAAAAACTAATAGTTTTAAAGATTTTGTTTTATTTATAACATAAATTTTGGAATTCAAAAGACAATTTCTTAACTATCCACTTCCACCATCTCAAACTTCATCTCGTTCTCCGGAATCAGCACCAGCGTGCTCAGAATCCTCAGCTCGTCATAGTTCCACCGGTACTCAAATTGCCGCGTAATTCGTGCTACCAGCATCTCCATCTCCAGCATGGCCATTCGACGACCCACGCAAGTCCGCGGACCAAACCCGAACGGCAGGAACAGGAACGGATGTACGTCCTTACCGCTGGGACATCCTGAAGTTTCCTTGAGCCATCGTTCCGGCAGGAACTCGTTACCCGCTCGAAGTACTCTTCTCCGCTGTGCAGGATCATCGAAGCCATGGCAACGTCCGTCTGTTAAGGTTGCATTGAGTTACTTGAAGATCTTGATCGTACTTGAACTGCTTACCCCCTTGGGAATTTGGTAACCCTGTAGGACGATGTCCTTCCCAGCTTGGCGCACATTTCCAGCTACCGGAGGGTACATCCGAAGACCTTCCTTGATGCACGCTCGAAGATACGGTAGGTTCTTCATGTTTTCCGGCGTCAACGGGGAGTCCTTATTCGGGAGGATCGCTCGTAGTTCTTCCCGCAACTTTGCCTGCTTCTCCGGGTTCTTTGCTAAGCAGTACAGAATACCGGATGTTGCGGAGGAGGTCTGAAAGAAGATGTATTTAGTATGAACTCTGTAGATATTGAACGATCCCACCGTATCAACTCCAGCCAGCAGCATATCGAACGCCATCACAACCGCTACATCGCGATTGACCTTTAGCAGTTTCTCCAGCACACTTTGGCTGTCACTGTCTTGGCTCGGATTCTTGTCCAGCCGGATCACAGCTTCGTCTACCTTGGCCATAATTATTCTCGTGAGTTCATCCAATACAGTCATGAGGCGTTTGAACGTTGGTGTCTTGTAGTATCGCCAGATCGATGGTAAGATGTCCAAGTGGTAGGACAGCTCGAAGAACTCTCGGATATTCTGAAATTTGTGATTTTAGCAAGAAATCCTAGCAATTCATGTAAACCCGATACCGTCATGATGCTCTTGGTATCCGCAGAAATATCCTTTCCTAGCACTCCCAACCGGGTGTCCAAAGCTAAGACTCCAACCGTCTCCAAAGCCCATCGATTCAACCACTGACTGAAGTCAGCTGGCGTCTCATTCTTCTCATCGCGTATTTCTCCAATTCTGTTGAAAACCTGGTGTTAACAAGTTAGCTCAAAGATCTAAACTATACCTTCATACATTCCCATGAACTCTCTCGCGATCTCGTCCAGCTTATCAACGTACAGCTGAATCGTCTTTGGCTGCATCATTACCGGATTAACGATCGTTCGAAAGCTTTGCCAGTTCTCCCTTGCTCGTTCACCAGCCCTCCCATTCCCTTGAACACCTCCGGTCGCACGTTCTTCCGGTAGTGCACGAAGGTGTCCAGCGCGATCCGGTTGGGCCACTGTCCCTCGGTGCGGAACAGCTTCTTGAAGTCGTCCGGCTGGAATGTCATCACCATATCCTTACGGCCAAACTGTCCCGGCATGACCATGATGTCACCGTAATCCCGTCGAAAGCTGCGATGCAGATCCGGGAAGGTGAGGTTGTTGTAACGACCTGTTGGTGGCTTGATTAGAACTTGTAATTTATGGTTTTGTCGGTCACCTTAAAGTCAGGTAGACTAAAATCAACCAGACGACTATCTTTATGATCTTCACCAGATATACTAACCAAACATCTGCTTTGTTTTCTTCCTAGTGAACTGCGCAGCTCACGCATCAAATCAATTTAGTCAATTCTGTTCAAGGTCACGCGTAGCGCTTGACTATTAGTTCCACCATCCTCACTTGTACAACATGCCCCACTTACCTCCAGGTGCGAAACCGACCATCATCTGCAGGAAGCTCGGTCGTGGAATCTTGCTGTACGGTAGGGCATTCGTGTACTCGACTTCACCGTGACCTTCCGAGGTCGACGACACCGGTTGAGCCTGAACGGACCGAAAACGAGCCAACACCTGGCTCGTAGCTGCCGTTGAACGACATGCCTGCAACTTGACGACACTTTGGAGCATTTCTGGTTGTGTTCAGCTTCAACTCTAAACTCAATTTGACAAAATTTCTTCTCTCATCGAGAAAGGTGACCTGTTATCACACCAGGGCTGTTATCACGCTGGATTGTGTATCTATTTGGACTTATTTGGAAATAGCTCGCGCGCACCTCACGACCACTGCTGAATGAAGTTAGCGCGTAGTTTTGAGATGTTTTGGTGGGTGCGCCGCGACGCGTGAGTTCGCGGTTTGGTGGTTGTGATCGCGGGAGGTGTTTAGATGATTTTCAATATTTTTGGCTGTTGGTTTTTGGGGGTATTCATGCGTGCATGCGTACGTGTTTGTTAGATATCATGCTAGATTTGTTTGTTGCTGTTTAATATTGGTGTATTTATGAAGATTTTTTGTCGGATGTATTTTGAAGATGGTAGTTGTGGCGTGCGTTGAAGGTTTATTGAATGAAATGTTTTGCTTAGGTATTGGTTGAGTTTATCAGGTGTTTTCTATATTTGGCTATCAGAGCTTTGAGAGTGATTCAGCCGTTTCACAGTGCTGGTTGAAAGTGTTTATGAGTTGAATTGTAAATTTTAAAGAAAATTTGTTTCTGGTCCTTACAAAAAAACCCCTTTTTGTACGGAGCATGAACAATCGCCAAACTCTCCCCTATACAAATTTCCATATAAATTGAAAAGCAGTCCACACAAAAATAGTATCTAATCTTTATAAAATCTATATCTTGAGAAGGGAATTTCAGATCAATTTGAACAAGTAAGGACAATTTAAAAAAAAAATAGAACAATATTCATTTACAGCACAAAAATGTAATTGCAGACAAGCCTTATTTATGACCTTTTGAAATATTTTTTTTGAGAATTAATAAATCAACTTGACCCAGCAAGGGCAAAAACAATTTGGTAGTGTTGCCAATTTTTTGAAAAAAAATGAAGGTCTTTGAAAAACAACAATTTAATAAAAACATTTTTACATCCAAAATCAGATTTGAAATGAAAAAGTACTTTACAGAAGTTTTGATATTAATTTCAAGATATACTTCGTTGAGTTTGATTTTTGTAATAATGGTGCACTTTTCTTTTTTTTCAATAGTACCATGGTTACGCAAGCCTGAACATATTTTTTTTCCGAAAATTCGGAAAATTTCCTATAAATTTGTCTAATAAGTTAAAAAAAGGCCACAAATCGAAAAATAAATGGGAAATATGAGTATTTTTGGTTATCACTCTAAATGTACTCAACATTTTTTTGCATTCAATGCCGATATTTTAGCAACTATTGATCCAATTTTGAATGTAAAAAATAAAATATTTGTGAAGTGTTCGGACTTTTCTGATAAAAATATAGTCTTAATTTTAAATTGAAGACTAACTTTAGAAAATGACTCCTGATGTAAAATAAAGAATTTCATTTAAAATTTTGTTTTCAACGTTTCCCAAAAAATGTTTTTTTTGAATATTGTCAGTACTGCTACATTCTGTTTGACTTTGTTGAAAATTCCGTTTTCAAGATACAGATTTCTGAATATTTAGGTACAGGTTTTGTATGGACAGCTGTCAAATTTGTATGGATGTTTGGATGTTGTTTGGATGAACCAATGCATTGGTGCGCTGTTCTTTTCTTCTGAAAAATAGTTTTTCTTATGTAAAAAAATCTCAGGAATCGATTGGTGCATAGCAAACTCACGCGAAATGACGGGAAAGGGCCTATTTTGCCCCAAATTGTCCCAATAATTAGAATTTTCTTGACACTCTACAAGTTAATCATATTAACATTTATAGGATATCTTTAAACTTATTTTAAAGTAAAATTAGAAAAAAAAAATCGAATGGTACCTCTTGCAGAATTGGTGAACTGCGCGATGAGAAGAATGAACTTCCAGGTGACTTCAATCAGTGGTTGAACCGATGGGCACTGGAATCGATTGGAGTGCTGGCTTTGGATACGAGACTGGGAGCATTGCAGAAGGATCTCTCAGCTGATACAAGCAGCATGGTGACGGTAGGTATAATGGTCGACATGTGAGAACATTAGCTAATTACTCTATGATAACAGTACATCCGGGAGATGTTCGAACTGACCTACCAACTGGACATTCTACCTTCAATCTGGAAGTACTACAAAACACCAGCGTTTAAGCGTCTGATGACAATCTTCGACGAACTGACCAGGATCATCATGTCCCACGTTGACGCGGCTGTAGTCCGACTGGAGAAGAATCCAACTCTGTCTAGTGAGCAGCAAAGCGTCCTTGAGAAACTGCTGAAAGTTGATCGTAACGTCGCACTCGTAATGGTATTCGATATGTTGCTGGCTGGCGTCGATACAACCTCCTCAGGATCAACTGGCGTTTTGTACTGCTTGGCGAAAAACCCAGAGAAACAAGCAAGGTTGCGAGAAGAGCTGAGGTCCATTCTTCCGAAGAAAGACTCCCCTTTGACGCCGGATAACATGAAGAATCTACCGTATTTGAAAGCTTGCATCAAGGAAGGTCTTCGGCTGTATCCTCCGGCTGTTGGTAATCTGCGGGCAGCTGGGAAAGATCTCGTTCTTCAGGGTTATCGGGTTCCTAAGGGGGTGCGTTCACGACTTATATCTTCCTTAAAATCTATACTAAGAAGTTTACTTTTCCAGACCGACGTCGGTATGGCATCGGTAGTCCTCTACCAAGAAGATCAGCACTTTGCCCGCGGCAAGGGTTCCTCCCGGAGCGGTGGCTCAAGGACACCGAAGGTTGTCCCAGCGGCAAAACTGCGAATCCGTTCCTCTTCCTCCCATTTGGATTTGGACCTCGGATGTGCATCGGACGCCGGATGGCCATGATGGAGATGGAGATGATTGTGGCGAGAGTTACGCGCCAATTTGAGTACCGCTGGAACTATGGCGAGCTGCACATCTTGAGCGCGTTGGTCAACATTCCGAAGAACGAGCTGCGCTTCCAGATGACCGAAGTTGATAGTTAGACACGACCAACGGCTGTTTATCACCTCATAAGACCTGAGGTGGCGCACCCCAGCGCAAATGATGTTATAAAATGTAGCTAATAATGAGGTGCATTTAAGTTCCATAATTATTTAATTACAGCCAAAGCAACGTCGAGCAGCACGTGAAGAGTACTGCAACTGCAGCACTCTCTGTTCAGCAGGGAGCTACCGGAGGCCGTGTAATTACCTTTGCCATCGTGGTCGTCGTGCCCTACGGGGAGTTGCTCACTGCTGGGAGGATCTCTATCAGGCGTGAGGGATCTCCGGTTTCTGCAATAAACACGTTGCGCGCTGACTAGCATAACAATTTATTTAATTAAATTACGCTGAGAAATTCTCTACCTAAGGTTTGTCGTCTTATTTTTGAAAATAAAAAGGTAATAAATTAGAAGTTATTTGATCGAATTGTTATTTTTGTAATTGTAATTTGTTGTTTTATTGGTTACGATAGCCTGTTAGTATAAACTGTGCTCCAGGTCAAGAATTTAAACATAACGAAAAATTAGTGCGGTGCCTGTGGGGACGCGCAGTCCTGCTTTAACGTGTTATTTTCCGTCTCTTTTGTGTCGCTGTGATTAGTGCGCTGACCACGGGGACGCGCTGTCTTGTTTTAGCATGCTCATTTCCATTTCTTTTGTGTCGCTGTTTGTGTGCTTGGGTGCGTGGTTATTATATATAGGTGAAGGGATTTTATTAAATGATCATTATATTGCATTATTATATTTAATTGATTATATAACCACACTATATTTTACACTTAACACATTATACAAAACACATATGAAACTGTAAACAGGAGCGTTTGGTACGATATGTCCACGCATCCTTCCTCCCTGTAGATTCTGTGAAATGTGCTCCGTTCACAGAATCTGTCTCTGCGGTTAATGCAACGCAGTAGGCTTGGCCGCTTTAATTTATGCAACACATCTTCGGGGTTACTCAAGTGTACTGCAATAATTAATATTGACAAGAAAGAACTTGGGGCGTAATCTAACCCCAAGTTCTTCCAGGATGCTTTCTTCGGACTGGCTGCGCTTGTGTTCGATTAGATTAGATTAGATTAGATAACGAAAAATTACTGTTGGATCGAAAATAAAACGTAACAAACATCAAATACTGGACTGAAGCTAAAACTGTGTAAAAACTAATAGTTTTAAAGATTTTGTTTTATTTATAACATAAATTTTGGAATTCAAAAGACAATTTCTTAACTATCCACTTCCACCATCTCAAACTTCATCTCGTTCTCCGGAATCAGCACCAGCGTGCTCAGAATCCTCAGCTCGTCATAGTTCCACCGGTACTCAAATTGCCGCGTAACTCGTGCTACCAGCATTTCCATCTCCAGCATGGCCATTCGACGACCCACGCAAGTCCGCGGACCAAACCCGAACGGCAGGAACAGGAACGGATGTACGTCCTTACCGCTGGGACATCCTGAAGTTTCCTTGAGCCATCGTTCCGGTAGGAACTCGTTACCCCGCTCGAAGTACTCTTCTCCGCTGTGCAGGATCATCGAAGCCATGGCGACGTCCGTCTGTTAATGTTTCATTGAGTTACTTAAAGATCTTGATCGTACTTGAACTGCTTACCCCCTTGGGAATTTGATAACCCTGTAGGACAATGTCTTTCCCAGCTTGGCGCACATTTCCAGCTACCGGAGGGTACATCCGAAGACCTTCCTTGATGCACGCTCGAAGATACGGTAGGTTCTTCATGTTTTCCGGCGTCAACGGGGAGTCCTTATTCGGGAGGATCGCTCGTAGTTCTTCCCGCAACTTTGCCTGCTTCTCCGGGTGCTTTGCCAAGCAGTACAGAATACCGGATGTTGCGGAGGAGGTCTGAAAGAAGATCAATTCAGTATACGACAGTTTGCATCCAAACTGATCCCACCGTATCAACTCCAGCCAGCAGCATATCGAACGCCATCACAACCGCTACATCGCGATTCACCTTCAGCAGCTTCTCCAGCACACTTTGGCTGTCACTGTTTTGGCTCGGATTCTTGTCCAGCCGGATCACAGCTTCGTCTACCTTGGCCATAATTATTCTCGTGAGTTCATCCAATACAGTCATGAGGCGTTTGAACGTTGGTGTCTTGTAGTATCGCCAGATCGATGGTAAGATGTCCAAGTGGTAGGACAGCTCGAAGAACTCTCGGATATTCTGAAATTTGTGATTTTAGCAAGAAATCCTAGCAATTCATGTAAACCCGATACCGTCATGATGCTCTTGGTATCCGCGGAAATATCCTTTCCTAGCACTCCCAACCGGGTGTCCAAAGCTAAGACTCCAACCGTCTCCAAAGCCCATCGATTCAACCACTGACTGAAGTCAGCTGGCGTCTCATTCTTCTCATCGCGTATTTCTCCAATTCTGTTGAAAACCTGGTGTTAACAAGTTAGCTCAAAGATCTAAACTATACCTTCATACATTCCCATGAACTCTCTCGCGATCTCGTCCAGCTTATCAACGTACAGCTGAATCGTCTTCGGCTGCATCATCACCGGATTAACGATCGTTCGAAAGCTTTGCCAGTTCTCCCCTTGCTCGTTCACCAGCCCTCCCATTCCCTTGAACACCTCCGGTCGCACGTTCTTCCGGTAGTGCACGAAGGTGTCCAGCGTGATCCCGTTGGGCCACTGTCCCTCGGTGCGGAACAGCTTCTTGAAGTCGTCCGGCTGGAATGTCATCACCATATCCTTACGGCCAAACTGTCCCGGCATGACCATGATGTCACCGTAATCCCGTCGAAAGCTGCGATGCAGATCCGGGAAGGTGAGGTTGTTGTAACGACCTGTTGGTGGCTTGATTAGATCTTGTAATTTCCGGTTTTGTCAGACAGGTAAACCAAAATCAACTAGACGACTTAGTAGTGTCCAACTATCTTTATGATCTTCACCACATCTACATGACCAAACATCTGCTTTGTTTTCTTCCTAGTGAACTGCGCATCAAGTCAATTCTATTCAAGGTCACGCGTAGCGCTTGACTATTAGTTCCACCACCCTCACTTGTGACTTGTACAACCCTTACTTACCTCCAGGTGCGAAACCGACCATCATCTGCAGGAAGCTCGGTCGTGGAATCTTGCTGTACGGCAGGGCATTAGCGTACTCGACTTCACCGTGACCTTCCGAGGTCGACGACACCGGTTGAGCCTGAACGGACCGAAAACGTGCCAACACCTGACTCGTAGCTGCCGTTGAACGACATGCCTGCAACTTGACGACACTTTGGAGCATTTCTGGTTGTGTTCAGCTTCAACTCTAAACTCAATTTGACAAAATTTCTTCTCTAATCGAAAAAAGGTGACCTGTTATCACACCAGGGCTGTTATCACGCTGGATTGTGTATCTATTTGGACTTATTTGGAAATAGCTCGCGCGCACCTCACGACCACTGCTGAATGAAGTTAGCGCGTAGTTTTGAGATGTTTTGGTGGGTGCGCCGCGACGCGTGAGTTCGCGGTTTGGTGGTTGTGATCGCGGGAGGTGTTTAGATGATTTTCAATATTTTTGGCTGTTGGTTTTTGGGGGTATTCATGCGTGCATGCGTACGTGTTTGTTAGATATCATGCTAGATTTGTTTGTTGCTGTTTAATATTGGTGTATTTATGAAGATTTTTTGACGGATGTATTTTGAAGATGGTAGTTGTGGCGTGCGTTGAAGGTTTATTGAATGAAATGTTTTGCTTAGGTATTGGTTGAGTTTATCAGGTGTTTTCTATATTTGGCTATCAGAGCTTTGAGAGTGATTCAGCCGTTTCACAGTGCTGGTTGAAAGTGTTTATGAGTTGAATTGTAAATTTTAAAGAAAATTAGTTTCTGGTGCTTACAAAAAAACCCTTTTGTACGGAGCATGAACAATCGTCAAACTCTCCCCTATAAAAATTTCCATATAAATTGAAAAGCAGTCCACACAAAAATGGTATCTAATCTTTATAAAATCTATATCTTGAGAAGGGAATTTCAGATCAATTTGAACAAGTAAGGACAATTTAAAAAATAGAACAATATTCATTTACAGCACAAAAATGTAATTGCAGACAAGCCTTATTTATGACCATTTTGAAATATTTTTAGAGAAATAACAATACAACTTGACCCAACAAGGGCAAAAACAATTTGGTAGTGTTGCCAATTTTTTGAAAAAAAAGACAAAACAAAATTGAGGATCTTCGAAAAACAACGATTTAATAAAAACATTTTTAGATCCAAAATCAGATTTGAAATGAAAAAGTACTTTACAGAAATTTTGATATTAATTTCAAGATATACTTCGTTGAGTTTGATTTTTGTAAAAATGGTGCTCTTTTCTTTTTCAATAGTAACCATGGTAACGCAAGCCTGAAAATATTTTTTTTCGGAAAATTCGGAAAATTTCTTATAAATTTGCTTAATAAGTTAAAAAAGAAAAAAAGGCCACAAAACGAAAAATAAATAGGAAATATGAGTTTTTTTGTTATCACTCTAAATGTACTCAACATTTTTTTTGCATTCAATGCCGATATTTTAGCAACTTTTGATCCAATTTTGAATGTAAAAATTAAATATTTGTGAAGTGTTCTGATCTTTTTGATAAAAATATAGTCTCAATTTTAAATTGAAGACTAACTTTAGAAAATTTAAAATTTTGCATCTAATAATAATCTAAAATTTTGTTTTCGATTTTTTTTTCAACGTTTCCCAAAAAATGTTTTTTTTTTTAAATTGTGAGTACTGCTAAATTCTGTTAGCCTTTGCTGAAAATTCCGTTCTTAAGATACAGACTTCTGAATATTTAGGTACAGGTTTTGTATGGACAGCTGTCAAATTTGTATAGATGTTTGGATGAACCAATGCATTGGTGCCCTGTTTTTTCTTCTGAAAATAGTTTTTCTTATGCAAAAAATCTCAGGAATCGATTGGCGCATAAAAAACTCACCGGAAATGACGGGAAAGGGCCTGTTTTGCCCCATTTGTCCCAATAATTAGAATTTTCTGGATTTTCACTCTACAAGTTAATCATATTAACATTTAAAGGATATCTTTAAACTTATTTTAAAGTAAAATTAGCAATGGCGATATTTTGGAATCGTTTGGAGTGACCCATTTCGCCCTACGGGCCATTTTTACGATTTTAGCTAATTTTACTCCTTTTAATAGCATTTATTGTTGGAATTTCGTAAACTTATTTCTACTATGCATGCAAAATCGGAACAAGAATCAAATAATGCTAGTATAGGATCATTTGCAATAACCCGTTTTACCCCATGGGTCTTCTTTCCTTTTTTCCTGATTTAATTTATTCACCCCATGCCCCCTATTTTAATTTTTTTTTGTCAGAGAAAAAACTTTTTACGATACTTCACATCTAAATATATAATAAAAGCTAAATAGTTTTAATCGATCCCAAACATGCTTTATGTAATTTTAATTGCAGAAAACTGCATTTCAAATTGTTTTCATTCGAGTAGACTTCTATTTTCAGAAGAATTTTGAAGTTTTTCGTAAACAATATTATGTTTGCCCCCTGATTTTGAAGGTGGGGAAATATTTGCAACGGCCGAAATACAAAAAACTTAATTCATCAACTGTCAAAAAAAAAAAAATGGAATGTAATGAAAAAAATAAATTAATTGGTCTAAGTGGATCAACTCAACCGATGGTGAACCAATGACACAAAATGGTTTTTTTGGTCATAGAGATGGCCACTACAAAGTTTAAGATACAAAAAATTGCGAAGTAAACTTCGAAAAATATTTACAATGTTTACGTTAGCTATTTTATGCGATGTGGAAATTTTTATTGTACACAGCCACTGCTTCAAAAGTTTTACGAAAATTGATAAAACATTCTCAAAAAAACAACATTTTCAGAATTTTAATACTTGATTTCATTACAGTTAACAGTAAAAGAATAAAGCGGAATACATTCGATGACCCTTTTCAAAACAATTATAGTGAAAGAGTTACAAATTTTCTAACTTATTTTAATTTATCATTGTATTTAAGAAGTTAAGTTTTTTTTTCAAAAGGTTTGAAAAAGATGTCTAATCGTTAAACAAAATCTTAAAATCTTTTTTTGAGTCTACATAAGTTGGTATTTTGCGAGCAGGAAAACGGAACCTATTATAGACGGTTGAACAAGGTTTGCATTTTATTCAAAGTGTTTCTTATGGACTAACACTACCATTTCTACTTAAAATATCTGGCACTCCTATACATTTATCAATAATTTTGATTGTTTTTTTTTCCAATTGTTTTTTTTTCATTAAAAAAATATTTCACTGAGTATTTTCTAAGCGAACTGCACAGTTTTGCCACGGAAATTATCTATTTCATACAGTTTCATGCAAAGAAAATACATCATCTGATGTAAGTCACTCCATAGATCATCGCTTTAATTTTCAAGTTCTAAACAAAAGTCTATGGACTAAGCAACTAATTGCAATCTATTTTTATAATTTTTATGTTTTTGAAAAATGTTTGTCCTTGTTTTGTGATTTATCTTGCCATTGTTTTTTTGAAATTGCATTTTAGAAATTCTAATTTAACGTCAAAAACCGTTCTTACCGTTTATTTCAATTGTTATATTTATATGAAAGGAAAGAGTCTTAACCAATCTTTGTTATTGGCTGAAACGACACGAAATGTGTTACGAGTTTACTTCTTAAATTTAAGTGAATTTGAAGTAAATATAAACCAAAACGCAAAATCGTGTATTTCTCGAAACAGCAGTCAGAACATAATAGCCAATTTATCAATAACAATTTGGCCATAATGGAATACACATAATCAGTTCGAATTGGTACAATTTTTGTTATATTTGAGCTCGACGACCCAAAATTTGGTAATCAGAAATGAAATTTTGGCGCCAACTTCCTCTGACAGTGTCTGAACTGTATTTCATCCATATTGATATTTCAAAATGATCATACTAGTTAGGTACTGCTCGATGTTGCGATGACTTCAGATTGTAACGTTTCCTCCTTCATCACTACACTCAAACCCCGATGGTTTGAAACCAACTGTTGTCAAAAGAACGGGGTCACTTTTTAGTTTGACACACACACTATTATACGGTTATTTTGATAGTGTGCGTGAGCGCCGTGCAAAAAGTGACAGTTTGTCACTTTTTAGTTTGACTTTGACCAACCAACGGGGTACAAACTAAAAAAGTGTCAAATGGAAAAGTGACCAACCATCGGGGGTTGAGTGTATTGCATCTATTCTATCTATCTGGGTTCAGTTTCTGCCCAATTCTTATCCCGTTGGCAAAACTTCTCCTCAGTATTTCCCGAAGAAAGATCCAACGCAACGATTCGCTAAATTATTTAGACATTACAGAAATGAAAAATAAAGTTGTTAGATCAAGTTTCAACCGCTGTCTCTCTCCCACCCAAGTGTGTGTCTTTCTTCGCTTACCTTCCACCTCCAAAGTCCAGTCTCTTTCGCCAAGACCTATTCTTGCGCCTACGGCTATGAGCCGACGCCGCATGGACGTTGCGAAAAAAAGCGCCGTGGGCACGACGGGAACACGACTTTGGCATACCAAGATTTTTGCGAAAAAGGAGCGAAGCTTGTAATCATCGAACTACGGAGGAGGAGAATCCTCCCTTACAGAAGAGCAGGGCGGAGAGGGTTTCCGCTTCAATCACTTCTTTATTTGGGGTAGAGAAGCAACTCCAGATGAAAGGGGTTAGCAACTAAGGTAGAGAGAGAGAGAAAATCGCAATAACTTAATTACAAGTTACGTGCCAGCGCTGGCGATCGGCAGAATCTCAAAGAGGAGTTGGGAGTTGCAAATCAACCTCCGGCTCTGATTGGAGAGTAGAGAGGACATGCAAAGAAGATCGGATTCAAGTCCGAGGTTTTCGGTGAAATGTGAGAGGAAAGTCGTTTCCAGAAAAAAAGTTGTTGGCAGCTTCAATCATATCGGGGAAAGATAAAGATATCGATGCCTCTGTGCTCTGATGTACTAACTGACTTTTGGGCCAAAATGAGTTAATGATGCCATCTTTTAGCTAATTAAATTCCCTACAAAACGCTTCTAAGAGATCTGAAAAATTCGTTTCCTACGCGAAGATATCGCCCTGCAACCATTTGTACTAACTGACATTTTCGAACGCATCATGGATGTGCTCTCTTATTTTTCATCATGGCTTGACCTTTTGAAAATACGCAAATCCATAAAAATACGATTACACTATAATATTATGGTAAATTGCCAGGTGTCCTTACTAGTTCGAGCAATATTATGGAGCACTATTTTGAAGGCAATTAGCACAAGTGTGCACATTTGGATACGTGAAGAAGTTGTAAGTTAGACGAAGTGTGTCAAATAATTATTTAGTGGCAGAGTTTTTTTAATTGGATGACCCTAAGTGTAACATTGGTAGGTAGATGTTATTGTTACGTAGTTTTTTTAATGGACGACCCCTGCAGTTGTGCTAAGTGTGCACAACTATTTGCGGGGTTTTGAATTGGATATTTGAGTTAGGCTAAGTGTGATATTGGTGAGTGGATGTTGTTGTTACGTAGTTTTTTGGATTTGACGACCCCTGCAGTTGTTCTAAGTGTGCACAACGGCTTAAAATGTTTTAAATTGGATATTTGGGTTAGGCTAAGTGTGAGATTAATTAGTGGATGTTATTGTTACGTAGTTTTCTTTAATGGATGACCCTTGCAGTTGTGCTAAGTGTGCACAACTACTTGGGGGGTTTTTGAATTGGATATTTGAGTTAGGCTAAGTGTGTTATTGGTGAATGGATGATGTTGTTACGTTTTTTTATTGGACGACCCCTGCAGTTTTGCTAAGTGTGCACAAAGACTTGAAAAATGTTTTAATTGCGGTGTATTACGGTGTAACGAATGTCACGCTGTAAAGAATGCTACGATGCAACGAATGTTGCGGTATAACAATTTTACGGTGTAACCATACTGCGGTGTAACGAATGTTACGGTGTAACGAATGTTACGGTGTAACGAATGTTACGGAGTAACGAATGTTACGGTGTAACGAATGATGCGGTGTAATTATACTACGGTGTAACGAATGTTACGATGTAACGAATGATGCAGTGTAATCATACTACGGTGTAACGAATGTTACGGTGTAACGAATGTTACGGTGTAACGAATGTTACGGTGTAACGAATGTTACGGTGTATCAAAGGTTGCGGTGTAACGAATGTTACGGTTTAACGAATGTTACGGTGTAACGGATGTTACGGTGTAACGAATGATGCGGGGTAACAAATGTTATGGTGTAACGAATGTTACGGTGTAACGAATGTTACGGTGTAACGAATGTTGCGGTGTAACGAATGTTACGGTGTAACGAATGTTACGGTGTAACGAATGTTACGGTGTAACGAATGTTACGGTGTATCAAAGGTTGCGGTGTAACGAATGTTACGGTTTAACGAATGTTACGGTGTAACGGATGTTACGGTGTAACGAATGATGCGGGGTAACAAATGTTATGGTGTAACGAATGTTACGGTGTAACGAATGTTACGGTGTAACAAATGTTACGGTGTAACGAATGTTACGGTGTAACGAATGTTGCGGTGTAACGAATGTTACGGTGTATCGAATGTTACGGTGTAACGAATGTTACGGTGTAACGAATATTACGGTGTAACGAATGTTACGGTGTAACGAATGTTACGGTGTAACGAATGTTACGGTGTAACGAATGTTACGGTGTAACGAATGTTACGGTGTAACAAATGTTACGGTGTAACAAATGTTACGGTGTAACAAATGTTACGGTGTAACAAATGTTACGGTGTAACAAATGTTACGGTGTAACAAATGTTACGGTTTAACGGATGTTACGGTGTAACGAATGTTACGGTGTAACGAATGTTATGGTGTAACGAATGTTACGGTGTAAAGAATGTTACGGTGTAAAGAATGTTACGGTGTAACGAATGTTGCGGTGTAACGAATGTTGCAGTGTAACGAATTTTACGGTGAAACGTATGTTGCGGTCTAACGAATGTCACGGTGTAACGAATGTCACGGTGTAACGAATGGTTAATGGTTCACTGAACCAGGATTGAACCACAAAGGGAGGTTTAAGCCGAACCAATAGGTGAACCTCGCCTAACCGGTTCATTTGGGAACTCTTGTTGTGCACACTTAGCACAATTGCAGGGGTCGTCCAATTCAAAAAACTACGTAACAACAACATCCACTAACCAATGGCACACTTAACCTAACTCAAATATCCAACTCAAACACCCTTAAAGAAGTTGTGCAAACTTAGAACAACTGCAGGGGTCGTCCAATCCAAAAAACTACGTAACAAAATCAGCCACTAACCAATCTCACACTTAGCCTTACCCAAATATTCAATTTAAACACCCTCCAAGTAGCTGTGCACACTTAGCACAATTGCAGGGGTCGTCCAATAAAAAAACTACGTAACAATAACATCCACTAACCAATCTCAAACTTAGCCTTACCCAAATATCCAACTCAAACACCCTTCAAGAAGTTGTGCAAACTTAGCACAACTGCAGGGGTCGTCCAAACCAAAAAAACACGTAACAACATCATTCACGTAGTTGTGCACACTTGGCACAACTGTAGGGGTCGTCCATGTTCAAAGACTAAGTATTGATTTTTTTGGAGCACTTTTGTTCTATTCGATACAAACTAAGAATTCATTGCAATAGACACACTTGTTCTAACTGCAATCTACCATAACAGTTCTATGGTTTGTGTCCTGGATATCTTGCATTTCTAAAAAGGTCGTATGACATGAGGGAAATAAAATAAACTAGCTCAAAGTTATTACAAAATCATTTTCTTCTGTTTGTAAGCGTAGAACTATTCGGTTTTCGTCATAGTTGGTCTTATTGAAGCTATTTCATGGATTATCATACTTATATTTATGAATCCTCACAATTCACTAAGTTTTTTTAAATAAAATTCATGGTTTAACGGTAGTTGCTCTCAAAAACTGCAATTTTCACAATAAATTTAATGATAAACAAGTCTATTAAAAAATTTTGTTGAGAAAATGTTTCTTAACTAGCAACAATTCAAAGTTACTACGCAAAAACATTGAAACAAGCAATAACTACTATTTTAACAATAAAATGACTCTGCGCACTTTTGTACCAAGTGCCACGTTGGAAGTATACACGACTCTGCCATCGAAGAAGCATTTTAGCTCAACTGCAAAAATTGCCCTGTGCACGTTTGTGCTAACTCATACAAATCACTGTTCAAGACACACTTGTGCTAATTGCAAGCATGATTTTTTTCGTAATATCTCTGCCAAATTTTTTTTTGAATTTCAAAAGTTTTCATATTTTACCATGTCTTTAAGTTATATCAGGAGCATACTTTAAAATTATTAGGACAATTGTTTGTCGAACAGTTTCCCAGAAACAGTAATTCAAAGTTAAAAAGTCGATTTTCTCGTAACCACCAAAATGTCAGTTAGTATAAGAGAGCACACAAGCATCGAATATGTTATTATGATTTATTCATCACGTTGGGACCGAACACTCGACTGATGAGTTGAGTTTCGGTCGGAATGTTTCGTGTTGTGTGAGGCTGTTAAGGGGTGCTTCGCTATCTGGCAGAGGAATCAAACGAGTTAATTTGCTGCCAAAATGAGATGAGATGAGACTGGGGCTGATGAATGGAAAGCACAGTTTTTTAAACGTGTGAAATAATGGGAAATTTTGAAATTCGTTTACTACTACAAAATTGACCAAAAGTCAAAATTAGAAAGCTAAAATACAATACAATTACATTACAACACACTTTCATAACATCCGTTGACTTCACTGAACCTTCTTGTGGTTCGTAATCGATTACATTTCGCTCACGGCATGATTTTAATTGGTACAATTCCGCCCGAGCGCTTCTACATTATGTCTAATTATGAAAAAGAGAAAAAAAAACCCACCTCAATCATTAACGGCTCACAATCAGGCCTGTGACTAGCCACAAATCGCGGCTTGCGAATCACGGCAAAGATCACAAGAATCAAGCTCTTTCTCGGAGATGCCGACACTGTGTCGAGAGGAATTTAATAGACACCACCTCATCTTTCTTCTTTTTCTTCATCTTTTCTCTGTCGATCTCTGGTTTTGTCTGCCCGTGGTTGAACACACACACACGTTCGAGCTCGAGATAAAGAAAGTTAATTGAAAAATCAATCAAAATGGCACCCGTCAAGATGGCGTCCAGCCGCTGCCTCCGGGGATTGAACTCACGCGCACAGGGGATTGGTAATTAAAAAGTGGCTTCGTTTTCCTGGTGGGTGATTTTTTTGTTGTTTCGATTTATGGTCAGCGGATTTCGTTCCGGTGGGACTCGGGCCGAAGGGGTTGGCTAATGAGACATGACTCTTGAAGCGGTAAACATTCAATGAAATCACTTTACAGTCAGCTCACACGCGGGCTACGTATAAGTATCATGGAGTTATTTAACTGCTGTAGAAAGATAGGATGTTCCACAGGATAGCAATAGTATCAAAATCAAACCATCCACATTAACGACCCCCGGATCTTTTGTGGTCTCTATAGCAAGTTTCTGCTCGAACCTAGGAGTCCGAAGGCTTGAATGGGGAGAGAAACTAAACCTCTTTTTACTCCAAGGAACCTTCCACCCCAGTGTTTGAACTGACGACCTTTGGATTGCGAGTCCAACCGCCGCCAGCGATTCCACCGGAGTAGGCTTGGTTTGGTGTGTTGTTTGTACTTATGGCATGGAGACTACACCTGGAATGACTTAACGGCCTAACAACCAAGGCCGGGACCGACATTTTACTTCCTCATCCGATGGAAGGTTGCAGCAGATGGGAATCGAACCCAGAATCATCCGCTTACAAAGCGGACAGCGTAACCATTCGGCCACGCACTGCCAATCATACCATCATCTCGGGCAAATTTAGTCATATGGCTCGAATTTGACGCTTAAGTCAAGGGATTGTTAACATTTTTGATATGTTTGGTTGAGTCATCTTTTCAGCACTTGTATCGAAAAGGAATACTTTTCGAAAGTGTTTTGGACTTTGACACTTGTCTTGGCGACAATTATTAACCAGCAATAGTATAGTAAATTGATACATAGTTCAATTTTTATGGTCAAAACTTCACTATTCTTGGATAAATTCTATTTTTTGGTCGATTTTTGAACAAATCCGTTTCTCAGTGATTTGATTTTTTCATACAAAAATGTATGAAAATTTCAGTGCGCACCTTTTCCCCGTAAATTTTGTTTGTAGAACAGATGGTGAAAAATAAGAAGAAGAATTTCAAAAATTCTCTCATGGTGTGAAATGTAATTGGTTCAGTTAAACATCAGTTATGTTTCGAAGATTTCGTGAACCTGATGTTTTGTAAAATTTATTTTGTAAACTTCAAATATAAGATCAAAATAAGCAAAAGGTGACTTTTTCTCATAACTTACACAAACTTCAATTTTTTAACATTATGTTTGCAAATTCATAAAATTGACCCTAAAACAAGTCGTAAACCCAAATATCAGCTATTAGGGTAAAAAAAAATTTAAAATGGTGCATAGAAATAAAATTGTTAATTTTTCTTATTAGAAATTTTCCGTACAAAAACTAATCCCCAAAATTATTTATTTAGTTTTAGAGAGTATTTGATATGTTTAATAATACAAAAATGGCGTTTTTTGCGCTAGGCTGGTGTGAAATCTGGAACTGGAGATATGATTTTTGCAATGATTGTGATCGAAAATTTTGCCAAACAAAATTTACAAAATCATTTTAAGATGCATAATCGAATTTGCAATAGAAAATGATGTTTAATTTTTGTAAGTGTACCGTTTTCAAATTACAGGACTATTTTTCTAAAAATGTTCAGTTTTTTGCTTTTTCAAATTACCTCATGAAGGATAAGCAACCCTGGAAAATATATTTTTGCAATTCCGTCGTGAAACTACTTACTTTTCCTGTCATTCTTGAACGACAAAATAGTCTACTTTTCTGTACCAAAAATAACAGAATCGAATAGCAACACTTTTCAAAATAAATGCTAAAAAGTTGAACTTTTCAGCACTTGTTTCGAAAAGTAACACTTTTCAACTTTTTTTTGATTTAAAGAATTTATTGACAAAATACATGAAAATTTGACATAAAATTTCACTCAGTGTGTGTTTTTTGGAATTACAAAAAATGTTGTATGGAACTCGTTGCAAAATTTGATTTTTTCAGCACTCTTCGTATTTATCCAACTCGGTGAACCTCGTTGGATAAATGTACGTCTCGTGCTGAAAAAATCCTCTTTTTGCAACTTGTTGCATAAACTACTATTTCGAATTTTTTCAGTGTCATTTAATCATCCCTTATTTTCAATTTGCGATGAATATTGGTTCGAAACCTTTGTGAAATTTTCTGTTCTTTTCTTCAGAAATATAAAACAAAACTGTTTCAAGAATACATTTTCAAAAGGGCCTTAAGATACCTTTTTTCGACCATTTCCGTTGCTAATATTTTTCAAAGATTATGCCGCTTCAAAATGGTTCCGAAAAATCAGGGGCAAAACAAATATTTTTACTAAAAACTTCAGAATTTTAATTTAATGAGGTCTAGTCAACTGAAAACTAATATTTAGCATGCTTGGGCTTGCTTAAAAATATTTTAAATTTTTATGAAATTTCGATCGTAGCAAAAAAAAATGGTCAAAGCTTAGATATTTTTAATTTTGAATGTATTTTTTTTGATTGCAAAACAACTGAACATTTTGGATGCATTTTGAAACACATTTTTCAATCAAAGATGAATAGTTAAAACTTTGCTTGAAATTCATAAGAAAAATAATATTTTATAAAGAGCAATTCCAGCCCAAAACAGGATTTTTTTTGGTACTTTTTTCTCGACCCTCTCCGATTTCAATGAAACTTTGTAGACATGTTATCCTACGCTTATATAAGCAATTTTTGTGTATATGGAGCCAGTTTCACTGGATAATTACGTTTGAGAAGGGTGTAAATGTTTTAAATATTATTATATTTCGTAATTTAAATATTGCTGTATCTCGAAGCCGTTGCATCGTATCAAAAAGTGATCAAAGACGAATTTGTAGGAAATTTGACGGGCTTTCCGAAAAAATACACTGGAAGAAAAAACACTCCATATTTATGAGATTTTTGATTTTTAAGTTTAAAAGTCAAATTTGAAGGTGAGCCTACGATTTTTATTCGATAATTTTTTTTGTGAAAATATTCTAAGATGTTACAAAAAGACTCACGAAAAATGCAGAATGGAGCAACTCACCTTTAAAAAAATACCTTTTTGTCAAAAAGGCACTAAACATCAAAATTTTCAAAAACCGAACACGAGAGTCGATTTTCCAGACAATTTTACATAAAAGTCTCCATATTGACCATTGTCCAAAGTTCAATCATTGTGAAGTTACAGCGGTTTTAAAAATAAAAAAATTAGGTTTTTTGATGGTTTTTGGCAATTTCTATATGACAGACTTGATTTTTCAGTCTCGAAAATATTTTTACCGGAAAGCTCGTACAATTTCCCATAAGTTTGGCTCTGACCACATTTCAAAGGATGTATGGGCCAATAATTTGTTGTGTAAATAATATCAATTTTGAAGCTTTGAACAATCTTCAGATGCGGTATGAAATCGGTTACGAAAATGCAGTCGATTCGGCGATCCTCAGCTTGACATTTAGAAAATTTTGTAATAATAAGGTTTTTTTTAAAGTTTTTTTTATCAATTTTATTAATAATATATATCAATAATTATTATTTTTAACAATAGTTAGTTTTTTGCCCCGTGACTTTTGGGGAAATCTTAAAAGGGGAGATGAAAATTTTAAATAAAACTGGGATTGGCCTAATTGAAATCAAATTGTGAGCTGAGGCATTGAATTGTGAGCTGCAAATGATTGAAAAACATGTGCAGTCCAGACTCGATAATCCTGAGGTTTTGAAAAAATTTCACTTCAGATATTCGAATGAAAAAATTGTTAATCGCTGTTCTATATTTGATTATCGATGTTAAGTATGACTCCTAAACTACGCTAAAGAATTTAGCATTTAAAAATTAAAAATGGCGGCCAAAATGGCAGTGAAGATATATTCCAAGAAAATACTTTTTGTAATTCAATAGGCAATCAACTATTCAAAGTTGACTAATTTGGGATCGAAGAAATCGAATTTTATGTCAGCAGTAGAAAATAAAACGTACGAAAATAAACCTTTATTTTGTACATGATTCGATCATATGAAGTCCCATACAAACCATTGAATTATCGAGTCTGGACTGTATTATGCCGAATTTATTATAAAAAAATGAGGTTCTAGCCACTTCTTTCGCCCTGAGATATTGAAAAATAAACATTAAGTTAATGATCAAAAACTACTTGATAAAAGAAGAGGTTCTGGTAAACTATTCCAGATTTCATGAAATCTTTGAAATTTTTTTAAAATAAATAAACACTTTTACAAAGATTGAAATTAAAATAATACCACAAAAATTATGCCACACTACAACCCTAACGGATGCCCAAATATTTCCTGCCAGCGTAATGTTTCCTGCACCTCAATATTCATAAAACCGCAATTAAAATCAAATCAACCCCAATATCAAATTACGCCCTCCTATCATCAAAATAATTGAGCCGCCAAAAACTGCCATTATTTCCTTTTGCCGGGCGGTAATTTCAGCTACGCACGAAAATGGCCAAAGTGCGTCGTCGTCGTCGAAACGTTTCGAAAAATTCAAATTTAGCCATTTGGCCTCGATTCCTTAGGTCTTCTTGGCCGTCTTGTGCCCGGGCCCGAGCGAAGGAAACCGAGGTGCCAATTATTCTTACATCATCATCCTTACGACTACGGTGGTGGCCATTATTATTTTCCGACCATTTTTCCCTCATCGCCTCTGCTCTGCGCGGACATTTAATTGAACAATAAAAATTATGAAAATAAATGCGAAAGAGTAATAGCGCAAGAATATGGCTTCATGATGATGCTTCGATGTTGGAAAGTGCCCGCGCGGATAAAATTACCCCGGCCTGGCCCAGGTCGTAAACGGGTCCCCGGGGGTACGTCGGAGCGAAGAAACCGTCCGAGATTGCCGGCCCGGGTCAGGCGACGAACCCTCGGCTGGTGGAATTTGTTCCATTAGATTCGCGCGCGGGCACAGCGGGGTTGAGACACAAAAAGGGAGGTGTTATGACCGTTGATTGCTAGGTTCGAACACCGGTCCGGATACCAAAGTGAGGCCATTCTGCTCCGATTGGGAGTGGATAAGAAGTGCGAATTAGTGTTATTAATGGTGCGGCACGGCCACCAACGTCGTCATTTTATTTTTCGAAAAAGGAAGCCCACCACAACTCTCGAACGAAACGGAATTAATTTGTAATTTAGGTAAATCAAGCAAAATAGCTCTCAAATGTCCCCCCCTGAAATTCATGACTTAATGATGTGGTCCGTGATCCATCTTGGTCGTCGCGCGAAAGGTCATCGAATCGGGCCGCGCCACACAAAGAGACCATCACCGTGAATCGGCCATTTTTTTGTGGTGATGATGACGACACTTAATAGGCGAAAAAGCAATCAACCGCTGATGAATAGGTTCATTTCACGCCGTGGTATCCTGCCCTATTGTCACACACAGAGAGCCATTCCAGTTCGCCCCGGGGCTGGTGAATGGAGCTATTCAATGAAGATCGAGATGAGTTGCGGGTTTTCAGGGGTAATTTTATTTAATCGAAAGACTTTTCTACAATAAAACTTACTAAAAGTATTTTTATAATTCAAAAAATAGTGATTTTAAAACAACAAAATAAACAAATAGAAAACAAATTAAAAAAATCACAGAACAAACACATGAGCAGGGCTGTGGAGTCGGAGTCGGAGTCGGAGCCGGAGTCGGTGGAGTCGGGTCTTTTTGGGGACCTGGAGTCGGAGTCGGAGTCGGAGTCGTCAAAACTCGAACAGCTGGAGTCGGAGTCGGAGCCGGAGTCGGCTAATTTTTATGAGCTGGAGTCAGAGTCGGAGCCGAAGATTTCTGATAACCCGGAGTCGGAGTCGGAGCCGGATTTATCTTAAATTCAAGAAAAAATATGTTTTTTTTATTGTTCAGTATTTCCTATATAATAGCTCAATTTACAAAACAACTTATATTTTTAATTGATTTATCAGATGCCATTATGTATTTGAAGCTTTTTATTGTGATTGAAAAGCTCTAATTGGGTTATTACACTATAATCACTAAATGATAACCTCCCAAGAATGTAGTATCATAATTCAAAAAATAATAAAAAAAATCTTGGTTATGTAGTCAGACTACATTTATGTGCCCTTTCAATTCAAATTTGACCAAATTTCATCCAGATATTTCTGACACAAAGTCATCTTTTACCCCGACAGCGAATGTCTTAGAGGTTTTAAGTTAAAACATTTTTTAGGAAAAAAATACAAGGTACATAAAAAGATTATAAATAATAATCACTCTTTTTGCAGATCGAAAAAGCGTGATAATCATTGCAAATCAATGTACCTTAAAAAAAATGAAATATTTGTGACCTAGAAAATATTTTACTTGTGGATATTTGTTTTTTATTATATTTTAAGTTTTTTCATATATTTTTATGGAGGCGAAAGATCATCCATATAGCTTCGTTTTAGGTGAAGATTCACGAAGTATCGTGCACCTCCTTTTTTAACTATACAAAATTTTAAAATTAAAATAAATTAAAAATTTCAAGGTTAAAATATTTTCCATGTCACAGATATTTGAAAAGGCATCTTAAGCGTCCTTTTCACGAAGAAATTGTTTAGATACATTGATTTGCAATAATAATCTCCTTCAGCCATAGCGTGATGTCTATGTACGTCTTAAAAAAAAAAAACAAAAAAAATGTTTCGTTTAAAATTGTCATTTAAAAAACAAGGTACCAGTCACTGTGCTTCTTACAAATGTCAGCCTGAAAGTGAGCAAATTGAATTTTTATGTTCAATAGATCATCAAGGCCAGGTTTCTTTTAGTTATTCATTCAAAAATAACAATTTAATATTTAAATTTATTAGCTTTGAAAAAAATATTTTGAAATTTGAGGTTAAGCAAATAAATCCAAATTTACTTACAAAACTTTTCTTCTCAAAATGCCTCTAAGACTGAAGATAGTTTTTCGATTTCTGTTTCCACAACGTATAAAACTTATAACCTAGAAACTTTTTTCCGTTTATTTGCTTTATTTTACTTTTAATTAACTTATTTTTCTTTAGAAAAACAGGACGCTTAGAGAGTATTTAAATAATCCTATTTATCAATGTATTAAAAATAATTAACTAATAATAGATAACTAACTTTTGAAACATTTAAAAACATGTGGAGTCGGAGTCGAAGTCGGAGCCAACCATTTGTTGAAAGCTGGAGTCGGAGTCGGGGTCGGAGTCGGCTAGAGTTGATAGGCCGGAGTCGGAGTCGGAGTCGGAGCCAACCATTTGTTCAAAGCCGGAGCCGGAGTCGGAGTCGGAGTCAGCTAATCTGAGAAAGCCGGAGTCGGAGTCGGAGTCGTTTGAAATATGACCCGACTCCACAGCCCTGCACATCAGCTTCGTCAGAATTTTTAGCGAAATTTGTTAATGCTTAGGTTTAGAGCTCGCTGTTGAGCGTTGAAGTTTGAATGGAAAAATCGCGGAAATGTATTACAAAAATCATCGTTTTAAGGCTCTGAAAGGCGATATTCTCGATCCCTTTATATGCATTCTTTTATAAGGAATTTTTGTGTTAAAAGGGAATTTTGTTTCTTATTGTCGTTGTCGAAGTGAATTTCGTTGAAAATTCAATAAATCGTTCGGAACTGCCAAGGAAAAGTAAGTGGAAAGGCTTAACCAAGCTAAAGGAGGCTGTTACCAGAGCGGAACTAATCGTGTATGCCATCGCCGATAAATGAATCACAAATCCTGTGGTAGAGTCTATTCAATCATTTTGGATGTGCAATTTGAACCAGCGAATCATCCGGAAATATTTGTTGGGAGTGGAGATATTCGGTGCTAAAGGAACACTTCCACTTCATCCGACCGACCTGTGTCCTGTCAAGATCCTGGGGTCAGACTATCGGAACCACCACCACCTGGCTGTGTTTTTGAAGATTTGCTGTTTCTTGGTGAGAGATTTCCATCATTATTTGATATTTGATTATATTCTCCTATATTATAATATTATAAATTAAATAAACCCTCCTATCCCGTTCCACTTTCCCACGTTTCCATTCCCCAATCCCGATTTCCCCAACCCCAATTTTCCCATTTCCACTTCTCCCTAAAAATATAATAATTTGCCAATTTACACTAACACACCACACGTAACTGATTCGGAGCGTTTGGTACGGTATGTCCACGCATCCTTCCTCCCCTGATGATTCAGTGAAATGTGATCCGTTCACAGAATCTGTCTCTGCGGTTAATGCAACGCAGTAGGCCTGGCCGCTTTAATTTTTGCTATACATTTTCGGGGTAACTCGGATGTACTTCAATTATTGATATTGACTAGAAAGGACTTGGGGCGTAATCTAACTGCAAGTTCTTTTAGGATGCTTTCATCGGACTGGCTGCGCTTGTGTTCGATTAGATTAGATAAGATTAGAACAAACATATGAGTTTCGTCATTTTCCGAAACTGAAAGTAGGTACTGTTAATTGGTCGAATTAATGTAGGATTCATTAGGTTTGGAAAAATAAAATAAAATAAAGTGAATTTTAAATTTTAACCTGTTCTCAATACTCGATGTTTTTGAATATTTTTAAAGCTTTTGTTTGTTAATGGTCCAGAATAATATTTAGGAAATTAAAATTACTTAAATATGTACAAATAGTAGTTTATGCGTTTTGAAAAGTTCAACTTTCAAGTACCCATTTCAGAGCTGAAAAGTAGATTTTTTTCAGAACTGGGTTTAAGGGGTTACATACATGTAAATCGGAAAAATGTCAGAAGTTGATAGGTGCACACAATTTAATTTTTTAAATCTGTTTTCAGGGCAATAAAATACACATTTTCATCCATTAACAAAATAAATATGAAGACATTTGGTTGTATCATTACCGAGATATAGCTATTTGAAGTCATTAGTTTCAAAAAACGGGTGCCACGAAATCTCAACACTGCTTTGACCAAATCGGCTCAAAATTTTGGTGAAGACTTGTTAAACCAGTTCTGTGAGCATGATGAAGGCCGATTTTCAAAAAAATTATTTGAAAAAAAGATTTAAATATTTTTTTGATTTTCATATAAAAAATCGTCAGTTTTTGATTATTGTATTTTTTTTTTAAAGCAAATTAAAAAAAATGGGCATCGTCATGCACACGGGATATATCTTGCGAGTCTTCGCCCAAAATTTCAGACAAATTGGTCTATCCCATCTCGAGATATCGTGGCACCCGTAAATCAACTCCATGTTTAGAGAAAAACGTTTACAAAGTTTGACAGTTTGCTTTACGCATGGCAAAATTTCAAACTTGGATCGTCTCTTACTCACTTTAATCATGAAATATCTTCATGAAACTTTCAGGAGTGATTGAACATCATCTTTTAGTGGATTTAATAAAGTTTCTGTAATATGACATTTTGTGATTTTCTACATGTATGTAACCCCTTAAAAGGTATTTATTTTCCATTCTGTTATTTTTGGTACAGAAAAGTAGAGCTGCACTATGGGCCTAGCAGGTGGCCAAAATAGATAATGTTACATTTATGAATATTTTTTAAACAGTCAATTTTAAGTGAATACATGCTAACCATTTTTCATCAGAATTTTTAATTTAATATAACTTGCTGTGCTTCGAATGCGGGGCACTGATAAAAGCTGATTCGTAATCCGGATACTTTTGCTTCAAATTCCGGACACTCGTGTTTGCTTTTGAATCGTACTAATTTGGACTAAAATTTTAGTGAATGGCATTTTTTGGGTCTCAAATAAGCTGTTAACATCAAAACAATCGATATTTTGTATAAAAAATTGCTAGAATTCAAGAAAATCAGAATCATAAGTTTCCACTTTGCCTTCTCGGAGAACCTCGTTGGATAAATGTACGACTTGTGCTAGAAAAAATCTTCTTTTTGCGACTTGTTGCATAAACCACTATTTCAGTATCCATTTCAGTGCTGGGATCAACATCGAAGATTTTTGCTCTTTCAAGAAGATTTTTCAAATTTTACAAACATTCAAACCATGAACGCTAAATAATTATTTAGGCTTTCAGTGAATCCCTTTGCAATTTCTCCGTGACTTATCCCAACTTCCCGCATCCTTAATGTGATTTATGATGGCCCTTTGATAGGCGCGTCCAACACCCCCAAGTGCTAGACAGAGCGTCGAAGTCGTGACGTCGTCCCTCATCAACCGCTCAGCTCACTCCGTGTGCCATCACTTAAACAAACCGATTAATGTTGATGAGCAGATTACGTGCCTGCAGAGTTTGAAATTCACTCCGGTAATAGCCGGCCCAACTCACGTATCTCACGATCTTGGCCAATTGGCGCAGCCCTTCTTCCTCTGCGCGAGGGCGACCAAATAATGATCTGCGAATTGGCACATTCGGGGCTTCCATGCGCTTTTCTTAAGGAGTTGTCGGAGGGGTTTGGGTTGGGGGGGATCGTCCATAAATTGCGCGTGCATAAACAAAATAATAACGACACGATAAAACACCATCCGAAAGCAAAGTGGGGGAAAATTATTTGCGCCACCCTCTTTTTTTGGTCCTCGATTTTCCTCCTCCTGTGAAGAAAGCCTCGAAAAAGGCATTCCGAAAGGCAAGTAAATTTAATGGGATGGCGCACCGTTTATTAAGGGGCACCCCTTTCGCCATTGGCTTTTGATAAGCACACTTTTTTTTTCGCGTAACTTCTGAAAATATCACGAGAAACAGCAGTGTACAGTAATTGCGCTTCGTTAGTTAATAAGTGACTAAAGTAAGCAAACAAGGGGGAGGGGACCCGCGCTCATTTGATCGCACTTTTTCATTAACTATTCGCACGACCGCCAAAGAAGCGTCGCGACTAGGCAGGCAGTCGTTCACAATAATTGTGTGGCCTTAACGGTGGCAACAAAAAATTGCGTTGCGTTGATAATTGGAAATTATGGGGCAAATTGGGAAGCAACACGGTGAAGAATACTTTTTTTTGTTTTCAGCATAAAAACACAACTGTGAAAGGAGGTGTGTATATCATGATGAAGGTCCAATTAGTACAAGTTTGATGATGATGGTGATTCGTGAATATCCTTTAGGCATGGGGGTAGGAATCTAATTAGTTGTTATTTTATGATTTGATTTTGAAACTTATTATTATGTTAAACAAAATGGCTCAGCTAAATGAACAAACTATTACAGTCTGAAAGATAAAGGCATCTTATGAAACTGAAGAAATCAAAATCAATCGATTTCATAGCATAGATAGACAAAACCAGCCCGTAATTGAACTTCTCCAGAAACCGATAGTGATCTGCTGCTCTACCAGGCCCGATCTTATCCACCGTCCAGTGACAACATAATTCCCCTTCCATGTAGCTGTAACAAGATCGAACATGCCGTCGATGTAACTTCTTCAGACGCTCTCTCTTTTTCCCCTTTAACAAGAACAACGACATCACACAACGCAATGGATTAAGCCAACGGCCGACAGTCAACTGCAACTCAACGACCATGTCCCTGCGACAGACGAACCAAAAGGCTGAAAAACTTGTCGCCCCGTTCCTCCGAAGGCCGGCTTGTGAGCATAATTGAGATGGCAAAAACCTGTTGACATAATTTGACTCGGTCTCATAAAGTCACCCGAAGAGCCGTCGTCGTCGAAAGAACGCTGCGGCTATGGCGAGGTTCTTCTCCGTCCGTTGTTGTTCGGAGGTACAGGACAAACATGACTTCAGAAAAAGTGCAGTCTCCGCGCGCCGTGGACAGCTCGACAAGATCCAGCGATTGAACGCAACTTGGCGCAGAAAACTGCGATTCTGCAGGGTGACAAAAAGTTGTCCCTGGTGCACACCTTAACGTTGAAGAGAGAAAAAAAAACTGCCGACAATTACTGGATAGTTGACAGAGGGAGTTTTTTGCGAGAAATTCGCATAATTTCTGTCTCAAATGAGGTTTTAGCAGCGATATAGTACCGTAACTGGGCGGAAAATGGAGATTCCCAATAGGTGGCAGCACTTGAGTACTATTTTCAACCACCTAACGCCTGAAGGTATACACAATATTGATACATTTTTCATCAATTCGTTCACCATAACAACCCAATTACGGTTGGAAAAGTTCCGCGAAACGGTGTTCCATTTCTTTCTTAGAAGGCCCCTCTGGAGACCCCCCCCCCCTTTATTGAACTTATTCAACGCTCCTGTCGGGAAACATGAGAGACATAGTTCAGAAAAGTTCATAAATATGTTGAGAGAATTATTATTTATTGCACCTAATGCTGCAGTACAACGGCGTTGGTGCGTTCGCCCAAGTCGACATGCAAGTAAAGTTGTTTGGTTCAACCCATTTTCCGCGCGGCACTTCGAACCCCTCGTAGTGGTGACGTTGTACTCTTTTGTCACATTTACGTTTAGTATTTTTTTTGTACAAATCAACTCACTGAAATCATTCATAAAAAATGTGACTGTTATAGAAAAAAAAACAGTCAAAAAAAAAAAATCACATGCGGCAAGACAACTTGAAAACAACGACGATTTCTGGGAACTCCATGAGCAGCGGCAGACGGGGGTGTAGGGTCAAATCGCATTAAATAAGTTTTTCTTATAAATTATATAATTTTCTGCAATTTAATATCATTTGCAGCGGTGCACGCTCTGCAGTGGGGTGTGTAGAATCATGTGGTGACGGAGACGCGATTATCGCGTGTCGTTCCCGGTGCAGTTTTGCTAGTAGGTTTGACTAGTTTTATGCTGGAATTTATTTTCTGGAGTTTATGAGGTCTTTTTGAGTGAGAAGTCTTACTAAAAGTGTTATACAAACAGGCCTTCGTTTCCAATAAATTACAAATTAGTAAACATCCTATTTTATTACAAATGTTGACAAAAACAGTGCTTAGGATCCATTGAAGCGAAAGAGGTTAAGATGTTAATGTTTTGTGTTTATTTTTTGAGTTTCAGTCAATCAAAATTGTAGCAAATAAATCTACAAATATACAGAGCTCAAAAATGTCAATAAGGTGTCTTAATTTACAGTTGATTGAGTGATTGAGAATTTTTTTTTTTTCAAATTTGTAAGAACAGATTGACTTATAAAAAAATATGGACATTAAAATCATAATGTCTATCAGCTAGGTTCTCACGATTTTTTTTTAGGCTTATAATTTTGTTAGTTTTGATTTGGATGGAAATTTTATATTCTAGGGTGACTATCAAAGTCATGGTTTTCCATATTAAAGTCAGATTTAAGGTGCTCAAATTCTATTTTTACGTCAAATATACCATCACGAAGATTGCTGATATCGTTTCATGAAAATAATAACTGTTAACTAAGTTAATAAGTTATTTAACAAAATACATATAAATTTAAGTTAAAAATAGTTAAAATGTCAAATTTTTGCCTCGAAATTGTTAAAAATAGTTTTGTTTATAGAGCAATTCCATGCCAAATAGGGTATCGGTTGTACCCGACCCTCTCCGATTCCAATGAAACTTTGTAGACATGTTATCCTACGCTTATATAAGCCATTTTTGTGTATATGGAGCCAGTTCCACTCGATAATGACATTTGAGAAGGGCGTAAGTGTTTTAAATATTTTTGTAATTTGGAATTTAAAAATTTCTGTATCTCGCAGCCGTTGCATCGTATCAAAAAGTGGTCCGAGACAAACTTGTAGGAAATTTGATGGGCTTTCCGAAAAAAATACACTGAAAGAAAAAAACACTCTACTTTTACGAGATTTTTAGATTTTTAAGTTTAAAAGTCAAATTTGAGGAGGAGCCCACGATTTTTTTTCGTTCAAAATTTTTGTGAAGATAGCCTAAGATGTTACAAAAAGACTCAACAAAAATGCAGGAGGGAGCAACTCACTTAAAAAATACAAAAATCATTTACTGAAACTGTTTTTTTGAAAAGTGCTCTAAACGTCAAAATTTTTAAAAACCGAACACGAGAGTCGATTCTCCAGACAATTTTACATAAAAGTCTCCATATTGACTACTGTCCTTAGTCCAATTCTTGTGAAGTTACAGCGGTTTTAAAAATAAAAATGTTGAAAAAATGGGTTTTTTGATGGTTTTTTTTGCAATTTCTATATGACTGACTTGATTTTTCAGTCTTGAAAATATTTTTACCAGAAAGCTCGTCCAATTTTCCATAAGCTTGTCTTATAATATTATCGATTCATATTGAATTATTTAACTGAATTCGAAGCATGGACCAAAAGTTTTCTCATTTTATATGAAATTTGTTCTACTAATAATGTGTATAAACAAGAAGATTTTTTTTAATTAAGTTTTAAAAACAAATAAAATTTATTATTTAAAATCTTATTTTACTTTTTCACATTGGAAAAAAGAATTCCATTGTTCGATAATACTTTCATTGAGAAAATCATGAAAATTTGAGGATACAGTCTAGACTAGATTATCCGAAGGCCTCGGAAAAATTTCACTTCGGATAATCGAAAAACGAAAAAAAAAAAAAGTTTTCGAGTCTGGACTGTATTTAAATTATGATAATCTTCAATATTTTCTTCATTATAGTTAAGTAACTTTTTCAATTTTCCGATATCTTATACAAATTTCTTCTTGAAGTACTTTGAACACTTTTCTAACACGGTCAAAATGATTCCATACCATTCCGCACGTATGTATTTAATTTGTGCTCTTTATTTTGCGAAAAATTCTAAACCTATCAAAATCACCCAATTTACGGTACCGAAGATATGAATTGCTGATTTAAAATGAGATTTTTAGGAAAATTCAAAAATACTGTGAAACAAAATATGAAAAATCATTATTAGATGCCAGATCAAATCAGCAATCGAAAATAAGTTTACACCACCCGAGCAGACGGTAGGGAAAATTCTCGTATGTTTGGCAGGTTAAGCTCTCGCTCCTAACTCCATCCAATTTGCTGATTTTCACTATTTAAACAACTAATTTTGCAAAACTTTTGATAGAAACTTGCTTGCTCACTTCTTATTGAGCTATTTATCACTCGATTTCAGTTGAAATCGCTTATTATTTAGCTTTAATTGAATGTCAAAGTTCTGACCTGCCAACATTAGAGGCACGCTGGAATTAGATGCTGTTCCCCTAATAATTTGGGAATATTTTTTTTTATATTTGAAAATTCTAGGCCATTAACATTTTATGTTATTTGTAACAAAATTTGTTATTCGTCGATATGATTTTTGTGTTATTGAATTGTTATTGTAATAACAGACTAATAACACTTTTAGTTAATCTTCGAACAAAACTTAGTTATTATTTTTTGTTATTTTAACAAATAATCCGATCATCCCAATAACAGTTGGCGGTATTCTTCCATAACAAAAAATGTTATTCCCATGTTGTTTTGGCTTTCAACCAATATCAGACCAGTAACAAATTTTATTATGATAACATAAACTATTTTTAAAATCTTATTCCAAAATGGATTTTTCAAGAAGATTCCGTAACACTTTCTGTTATTTTAACAGTATTTGTTATTGAAATGGCATGAATTTAGTTATTACCGTCTGTTCGGGAATTTTCTAGCTATAAGCTTATTAGATTTTTTTTTATTTTTTTTTTGTTAGATGATCCCCCTAAAAATATATCTTTCAATAGCTATTTCAGTTCTCGGATCGGATCAATTTCAATGAAAAAATAAAATCACATATGGTATCTTCTGATCTTTTCTATTAAACATTACTTGGAATTTAAAAAAGAGAATCCTTTTGGAAGGGTGATAAACTTTACCTATTTTTCTGAAAAGTCTCAATCAAAATCAAACAAAAATCTGAAGATAGCGTGGAGACGACTCATTCCAAATGTAGGGAATGACTTAACGGCTTTAAAACAACCAAGGGCCCAAGGTTTTACTTCCCCATCCGATGAGAATCGAACCAATGATTTTCCGCTTACGTAGCAGACAACTTAACCACTCGGCCAAGCCTGCTCCAACGTGACATAGGAAATGCAAAAACAATTTCATCAAAATAAAAAAAAATACGACTCAAATTTCTTTGAATATTGATTTCATGAAACTATGCTCTGAGAGGTACTTTCATGGTCACGAATCCATGATCCATTTTCAATATCTCAGTACGACCCCTTTTATGTGTATGGTATCTTTTAAGATATGTTTTTTAATAATAATTTCTAGCTCAAAATCGTGATGAAATAGTACTTTAGTGTCGATAGCTGACAAAATGACACACTTATTCTTTTTTTTTGCATAAAACATCGGCTCTTGGCGATCGATAATGGAATAATTCTAGTAACAATGTATTTTGATCATGAAACATGACAAAATATTTGGATGTGATAAGTGAAGCACAGCATGTTTCATAATCCAACATTACGCTTTCAACGTTCTAATCACAGCCAATTCAGCATGCCTTCATGAAAATTAACCCGAAAGCAGCCTGAACCTGAACGAAATCTCCCTTCCAAAAAGCGAGAAACCCCTAAATCAGGAACTCCGGTCTAACGTTAAACCATCGAAGAGCAACCACCAAACTCCCCGCCGAAAAAAAGGCCCATCCTGCTGCCACGGCGATCATTAGAAAGAGGTAAACCATAATGAGATAATTTAAAGTTTTAAAATTAAGTTCCCGAGCGCTTTTTTTGGCTGCCCCATACTGCGACTTGCTTCGTGAGCCCCCAAGCTGGGCGCGCGAGAGAGATCTCCTCGACCGCTTTTATCGCGCAAAACCAATCTTTCCTCACGAGAACGGAGAACATAACTTCGGTCCATCCCAAGGAGGGGTTCAGGGAGATCGGGGGACGACGACGATCCCAACCCATTTTCAAATGTTGTTTTTTCGTTGTTTTTCGTTCGCGAGTTCTGCCGGACCCCGACTGCCGGAGTGCCCCGTGTGGAGAGTCATAAGCATTCATAATGAGTTAGTTACACTTAACATGTTTTTCAAGAAATTCAAGATGAACGTCCCTCCTCGCGTACGGGCAGACTATGCTGGTGATGCTGATGATGATGATGAAGCAGCTCGGCGAAGAACCTGCTGTGCTGTTGGCTTAATGTATTAGAACCCCTCCTCGTGTTTCTGGAGGGTAGATCTGGCCACGTCCATCTTTGGGAGGTAGTCGACGGAGGATGGAAGGGGGTCCGGATCCAATCAAGGCCCCGCAGCTCAGCATCGACGCAGACCCGGGCTGAAAATATGAGATGGTGGTTCCAGAATACCCCGAAAAAATCCGAGGGAAGTAACAAATTGAAGAATATTATGAATTATCATACTCGTATAAGTTAGAAGACGCTGGAACGATTCTCCATGCTGTCTGTGCTTTTGCCCAATCATTCCGCGATCAGGTCGGGTCCAAAATCGTGTCTGGCCAGCAAAAAGAAAGAGTGGTTTCTCATTTAAAATTTAAAATTAGACGTTAGTCGAAATATATCAATTGGACAGGCTCAGGCACGGTCATAAAAATTATGTTATTATACAATCGCGAAACTGAGTCGAAAGCTGTTTTCGGAGGACGATCTTCCAGGAATCGCTGCCGTTTGGAAGGGATTTTCAAGGGAAGCAGGTTTTTTTTTCTGTAACCATCAGACAACTTGAGTTTTTTTGGGCCAAGGAAATGTGCTAATGAGAGTCGTCACCAAGATTTCGTCTGAGGTGGCTTTTCAGAAGCTGGCCAAGATATGATCTGATGGCGAAAATCAACACATCACGAGGTCTGGCGATTCTGTGGGAAAGTTGGCTTGAAATGTGATGCCCGTTTGGACATTTGAGACAATTAGCTACCGGTAGGGGACGGACGAATGAGTCGCCATAACTGAAGGTAGTTTTTAGGTCTTATACTGCTTCACAGTTTCAATTAGAAAAATCAGTTTTAAATATGGTTGATAAGTTTATTTTTTATTTTTTATTCAAAAATGATCCAAAATCTGTCACAGTTTCAATAAAGTCTAAATAATATTTCCATTAAAATTCTCCCTGAAATCTCATAATTCAATCTACATATTTAAAAATTCAAATCTCCAAACTTTCAAATTTTCAAATCTTTTAATTTTCAAATGTGTAAAACAATTTTCAAATCTTTAAAACAATCTTCAAATCTTCAAATCTTCATATTTTCAAATTTTCAAATTTTCAAATCTTCAAATCTTCAAATCTTCAAATCTTCAAATCTTCAAATCTTCAAATCTTCAAATCTTCAAATCTTCAAATCTTCAAATCTTCAAATCTTCAAATCTTTAAATCTTCAAATCTTCAAATCTTCAAATCTTCAAATCTTCATGTCTTTTTCAGAATGTCTAAATCATAAGGAAAAGGTCTATGTCGTCACAAAAAAAGTATTTTTAAAGTTTTTGTGTCTTTAGATCCGCTAATATTTAGCTGCACCTTTACTAATTATTTTTAACCATGTGACCTCAAAAAGACATATTAACGGTACCCGAAAAATGTCCCTTCGGCGAAATGTCACATCATTAATTTCCCATAAATCAACCGCCCCAACAGTGTAACAGTGCAAACGCAATCAACCTAAAGTGACCAGCTCCATCATTTAGCAGCAGTGAGCATCAGCCGTAGCCGGGGCCTTGTAATGTTCTTGTCCACTTATTGAAACCAGTTAAGAGTCCGGGGCCTCGTAGTTAGCAATAGCTCGCAGGCAGGCGTCGAACAATTTTCACAATTGGCTGTGTGTTGCAGCCAAAAGGGACTTCTGAGGGTTGTGGCTGTAAACAAGATGCAAGAAAAAAGTACTTTATTACGATCACTTCCAACAGCGTGAGCCATCGTTCAAGCTGGAGCTTGATGGTTTCAGCAACTCTGCCATTCTGCACCAGGCGCTGACTGACGGATGGACGGACGACGGGACGAAGCTGGCAAAATAATTATAAAACATATTAATTTAAATGATGCATAATTTCTCAATTATTGAAAGATGGCTACCGGTGTGAGGGGCTCATGTGTGTGGTGCTGAACAGAAGCTACTACTGTATTGTGACTAGGACTAGTGTGCATGGGTAGGAGGACTTAGCAAAGCACACACTCACGTGAGGCGTCAACCAAGCATTTGTATGCAAATGGAGCTGTTTTGCATAATTACACCTTCTAAGTTTTTTTTTTCTATCGTCACACTTTGCGCTAAGGGAAATAGGTTTCGAGAAGCTTTGTTTTGTTTTGAATTTATTTGAACATAACAGATATTATTTTGAAAACGACAAAATAACAATAAAAACGCTAAAGTCTTTGTTCTATTAAAATCTATTTCTCTTGGTTTTACTCCAAGTGCCTCATTTTGGTAATTTTGATCATTTTGATCATCTTGGTCATTTTGGTCATTTTGGTCATTTTGGTCATTTTGGTCATTTTGGTCATTTTGGTAATTTTGGTAATTTTGGTAATTTTGGTAATTTTGGTAATTTTGGTAATTTTGGTAATTTTGGTAATTTTGGTCATTTTGGTCATTTTGGTCATTTTGGTCATTTTGGTCATTTTGGTCATTTTGGTCATTTTGGTCATTTTGGTCATTTTGGTCATTTTGGTCATTTTGGTCATTTTGGTCATTTTGGTCATTTTGGTCATTTTGGTCATTTTGGTCATTTTGGTCATTTTGGTCATTTTGGTCATTTTGATCATTTTGGTCATTTTGGTCATTTTGGTCATTTTGGTCATTTTGGTCATTTTGGTCATTTTGGTCATTTTGGTCATTTTGGTCATTTTGGTCATTTTGGTCATTTTGGTAATTTTGGTAATTTTGGTCATTTTGGTCATTTTGGTCATTTTGGTCATTTTGGTCATTTTGGTCATTTTGGTCATTTTGGTCATTTTGGTCATTTTGGTCATTTTGGTCATTTGGTCATTTTGGTCATTTTGGTCATTTTGGTCATTTTGGTCATTTTGGTCATTTTGGTCATTTTGGTCATTTTGGTCATTTTGGTCATTTTGGTCATTTTGGTCATTTTGGTCATTTTGGTCATTTTGGTCATTTTGGTCATTTTGGTCATTTTGGTCATTTTGGTCATTTTGGTCATTTTGGTCATTTTGGTCATTTTGGTCATTTTGGTCATTTTGGTCATTTTGGTCATTTGGTCATTTTGGTCATTTTGGTCATTTTGGTCATTTTGGTAATTTTGGTAATTTTGGTAATTTTGGTCATTTTGGTCATTTTGGTCATTTTGGTCATTTTAGTCATTTGGTAATTTTGGTCATTTTGGTCATTTTGGTCATTTGGTCATTTTGGTCATTTGGTCATTTGGTCATTTTGGTCATTTTGGTCATTTTGGTCATTTTGGTCATTTTGGTCATTTTGGTCATTTTGGTCATTTTGGTCATTTTGGTCATTTTGGTCATTTTGGTCATTTTGGTCATTTTGGTCACTTTGGTCACTTTGGTCATTTTGGTCATTTTGGTCATTTTGGTCATTTTGGTCATTTTGGTCATTTTGGTCATTTTGGTCATTTTGGTCATTTTGGTCATTTGGTCATTTTGGTCATTTTGGTCATTTTGGTCATTTTGGTCATTTTGGTCATTTTGGTCATTTTGGTCATTTTGGTCATTTTGGTCATTTTGGTCATTTTGGTCATTTTGGTCATTTTGGTCATTTTGGTCATTTTGGTCATTTTGGTCATTTGGTCATTTTGGTCATTTTGGTCATTTTGGTCATTTTGGTCATTTTGGTCATTTTGGTCATTTTGGTCATTTTGGTCATTTTGGTCATTTTGGTCATTTTGGTCATTTTGGTCATTTTGGTCATTTTGGTCATTTTGGTCATTTTGGTCATTTTGGTCATTTTGGTCATTTTAGTTTATAGTTTTTAGTTTTTAGTTTTTAGTTTTTAGTTTTTAGTTTTTAGTTTTTAGTTTTTAGTTTTTAGTTTTTAGTTTTTAGTTTTTAGTTTTTAGTTTTTAGTTTTTAGTTTTTAGTTTTTAGTTTTTAGTTTTTAGTTTTTAGTTTTTAGTTTTTAGTTTTTAGTTTTTAGTTTTTAGTTTTTAGTTTTTAGTTTTTAGTTTTTAGTTTTTAGTTTTTAGTTTTTAGTTTTTAGTTTTTAGTTTTTAGTTTTTAGTTTTTAGTTTTTAGTTTTTAGTTTTTAGTTTTTAGTTTTAGTTTTTAGTTTTTAGTTTTTAGTTTTTAGTTTTTAGTTTTTAGTTTTTAGTTTTTAGTTTTTAGTTTTTAGTTTTTAGTTTTTAGTTTTTAGTTTTTAGTTTTTAGTTTTTAGTTTTTAGTTTTTAGTTTTTAGTTTTTAGTTTTTAGTTTTTAGTTTTTAGTTTTTAGTTTTTAGTTTTTAGTTTTTAGTTTTTAGTTTTTAGTTTTTAGTTTTTAGTTTTTAGTTTTTAGTTTTTAGTTTTTAGTTTTTAGTTTTTAGTTTTTAGTTTTTAGTTTTTAGTTTTTAGTTTTTAGTTTTTAGTTTTTAGTTTTTAGTTTTTAGTTTTTAGTTTTTAGTTTTTAGTTTTTAGTTTTTAGTTTTTAGTTTTTAGTTTTTAGTTTTTAGTTTTTAGTTTTTAGTTTTTAGTTTTTAGTTTTTAGTTTTTAGTTTTTAGTTTTTAGTTTTTAGTTTTTAGTTTTTAGTTTTCAATTTAAATAGTTAAAATCTTGCAAAAGACTTCCTCAAAACTTCGGACAAAGACGTCATAAATTTACCATTCCCAAGAATCGCATCAAAACACAAAAGCTGTAGCCAAAAAATCAACTCCAAAAAAAAGCTCTCGATTTCTGAACCACGGTTGATTGGTTATTTAGTTGTTTTTATGCCTTTTGGCCCTCGCCGTGTCGTGGTATCCTCTTCACATTATCAAAACCGCGAGACATGTTCATTTCCAACGACGACTTTGAACAAACGGCAGCACTTTTAATGGGGTTCTGGTGAAGCTCTTTTTCGATGGTGATTTTCGAGTTTTGAATTGCTCGGTCGCCATCTTTTTCGGTGCCCCCGAGAGAATGGCTGGAAATAAAATTTATTGCCAACAAATAAAAACCCCACGAGGATTGGGAAATTTTTGACAGTTTCGAAGAATTCGTATGGGGTTTGATGTTCAATTTAACTGGTGGTTGTTAAGGGTTAAGGAGGAACGAAGGGCTGTTTTAGAATTTCGAGATTTGAGTTGGGTGGGGTTGCCAGGAATCGGTTTACTTGTCAATTTTTACACAAATTACAACTTCAAACCGCTGACAACTTCTTTTAATTTTTTGCAATGTTTCTATAACTAACTAACTATTGAGATTATTTTACTAACATTTTGTTACTAAAACATATATTGCTGGCAACACTGCTCCTCGATTGGTTACCCAAAACCAATCAGTCTGGCCAATCTCGAACCCCCAGAAACCGAAATGATCCTCAAAATTCCTTCTCGGTTCTTCGATTACCGAAAAAGCTTCCAAATTTACGAACCATTCCACGCACAACGAGTCGCCAGCGATTTAAGAGGAAATAAAATCGTCCCCGGCGAATATTTGCAGCATTTTGGGGGTCATAATTTTCCCTCGCGAGATTTCTGATTGGAACGTCGCTGAAATTGGACACTTTGAGGGCCGGATTTGATTCCGCGGCGTCGGTGCACAATTCAGTGGCAATTTGGAACGGCTTCTGCTTGCCTCCCGCCCCCCTTTAACGAACCTCCCCCTTCATTTTCCCCATTTTGCGGACACATTTCGACGGTTGGAGAACCGTTTCAAATTTCCATAATCCATGAAATATTAATGCGTATTTTCGGCCTTTCTCTCAATTTTACGCGTTTGGGAACAACATTTCAGCTTTTGAACTCTAAAGACGACCATCTCTTTCGCAGGGGAGCCCAACTCGACCGTCTAAATTGAAATGAAAACGGGAACTAATGTGTTATTTTTGATAATCAGCAAAACGGCAAGCTGGCTGGCTGCTGCTAGAGTTCCTCAAACCTCCATTTATCTCGATTTTAATCGCGGTGATGATGATGGTGACGACGAAGACGGGATGGTATGATGAGTTGAATTTGATGATTTTTTTTTGTTCCACAACAATTCGTCGTTAAAAGTGGTCGCGAGCGATACTTAAAATGCAAAGTTTAATTAATATTTTGGGAGGCGGGTTCTCACAACATTATTTATGAAACGTGGGATTTTTATGGCCGTTTTCTAATGTTATGGAAATTAAGGCAATGGCAAGAAGCTACCGATTTCGAGGCAAAGGAATGACATGGCATTATAAGCAAAGAAACGTCTTGGTTGCCCGAACATCGTTTGTTGAATGGGATTGAATGAAATTTGTGTTGATTGATTTAAAATATAAAAAATGCAAATAAATTCCATTCGCGTGTTGAGAAAATCTCATAAGATTTGTTCCCAGTTCTGTTCAATTTGATCAATGAAATATTTTTCAAGGTTTCTGTCGCCTTTCCCCTCTTCAAAATTGGTAAGGCAAGCAAAGTTTTTGTCAAGCCCCCACCCGTTTTTCAAAATCCGTCCAAAAAAATCAGGAGGCAGAAAAATATGTCTTTCACAAATCTTCTTAATTTCATTGAAAATTTTAGTGCAATCGCAGAAATCAATTTAAAATGCATTCCCCTGCGTTTAGAAAAAAATTACCATGTTTGGGTTTATTCTTAAATCTTTTAAATTTCAGTGAATTTTCAATAAAGAGTACCACAAAAAGTTTTTTTTTGTTTTTTTTTAATTTCTTTGGATCCTAGATTTTTTTAAAGCTAATCTTTCCAAAAAAACTGAACTTGTGTAGCATATATTGTTCATGCAAATGTTAAAACTATGACGTGTAGATTAATTTGTTTTAGTTTTTATTTTATTTGCACCCCTACTCCCTCTGTCGAAGTCGAAGGACAAATACTTTGAAAAATATTTGCATTTGGCCTAATCATTGAATTGGCCTCGTTTGGTAACATCTAGATTTTTCTTCGTATTTTTTTTTAATTTTGTTAAACCGTTTAATTGTATTTAGAAACGTTTATGATATGTTCACTAAAAAATAATTCAAAATTTTTATGTATGGTATACAATATGAAACAAGAAAAAATATCTTTTAGTTGCGCTTGATATTGAAATTTTGAAATTATTTCAAAATTCTACAAAACTTTCAATCTTGTACATTTTAAATTGAAAAAATAGATTCTATGACATTGTCAATAATTGTGTCACTTAAAACAACTCATTTTCATCGATTCCAATGTTTTTGTAAATTAATTGTTCAAAAACTAATGGTTTAATTTTGAAAGTCTCATAGAGAAAATTGTAAAAACTTTATAAACTGTTCATAAACATTCATAAAGTTTGAAAGAAAATAATAATATTCAAATTTCCGGAAACGATAACCTAAAAAATATGTAATTTTTTATAACAAGGCTAACATTTCAAAAGGGCGTAATATTGAATGTTTGGCCCTTTTGAAATGTTAGTTCAGATTTGAAAATTTTGAAACTAATGTTTTCAAAAAGATCGGAAAATTTCACGAATGTTTCAATTTTTAACATTGAAAATCGGACCATTAGTTGCTGAGATATCGACGTTAGAAAAGGGTGGATTGTTTGGGTGAGACTTAGAAAACACCAATTGTCCTGTTTTTAAACCTTTGCATGGCAATATCTGTGCCCTTTATCAAAATTTTACTAGAGTACTTTTTGATTGAAAATTCGATTTTACAAAATTTTTGCGACCAGTAATTTGTTTTTTTAATCAGTATTAATTCAAAAATTCATCAATCGGTCGAAGACTTTTTTTCCCATTCTGAAAATTTCTGAAAAGTTGGCATTTTATGTCTCCTAAAACATGCCAGAAAATGAAAAATAAATAAAAATAGTGTTCTTTTGCAAATCAAGTGACAAAAGTGAAATTTAAAATCACCATTTTTTTTACCTTGCATCATTTTTTTCAGTGTAGTCCATATCCATACCTACAACTTAGCCGAAGACACCAAATCGATCAAAAAATTCCTTCAAAAGATACAGATTTTACTTTTCATATATCATTTTTATAGGGACTGCTGCCAAATTTGTATGGACAAACTAATGATGCAAAATGGCTTCTTTGCGCATACCGAAGGCACCAAAAAAGTTTCAGCTTGATAAAAAATTACAAAAATTAAAATTAATAAAAAAAAGACCGATATCGTAGAAAACTGCTCAAAAGCAAACAAAAATCGATTAGATTGCACCATAATTCAGCTATTCAAAGGCCATTTAAAAATCAAAAATCTCTGGAACTAGTACTTGCACTGTCAGGCACTTTTGCTTAAAAGATAGCTTTTTTAAGTCCCATAAAACATACAAAAAATCGAAAATTTAAAAAATCCGTATTTTGAGAATTAAACTTTTAGTGAAAAAAAATTAATTGGGAAATTATCTAAATATGAATTTATTATTTGTTTAAGGTTGTACCTTTTTAATCAATAGTCCTATTTACAATCTTCATTTTTGCCAAAGACACCAAATCAAGGACAGTGAGGACAGCCCCCAAATATATAGGAAGACTTTAATGGTGAAACAAATAATGCTCAATGGTTTATTGAAACATGAGCAACTCTCTACGAAATCAGCCGATTTCGACCATTTTTATTTTCTTGTATTTTTTTCTTTGACTTAAACTTTGTGGGGGCCTTCCCTATGACCAAATAAGCTATTTTGCGTCATTGGTTCACCCATACAAGTCTCCATACAATTTTGGCTGCTGTCCATACAAAAATGGTATGTAAATATTCAAACAGCTGTAACTTTTGAGTGAATTTTCTGATCAATTTGGTATCTTCGGCAAATTTGTAGGTATTATTGAGGACTTTGGAGAAAAAAATAGGTACACGGTAGAGGTGGGCAAAATCGCTCTTTTTTAGGAGTCGCTCATTTTCGTTCGCTCAATAAAAAGAGCCGCTCTTTTGAACGGCTCTTTCGCTCTTTTTCAAAATTTGGATGAAAAGGTTGGACATTGGACTTTTATAAATTATTTGATTAAAAAAAAATAAACTGAAAACGAGAAGATGCCCTTGAAAACCTTAGGATCTTCATGTCAAGATTTCTACTCGAACCTAAACATTCGAGTAATAGAATGGCATCCAAACTTAAATCTAGCATGCCGGAAAAATTGCTTGTAATTTTAAAATTGTATTAATTTCTACATGAATTGAAATAATGCTAATATTTTATTTGTAGAAAATATTCTGTGAACTTTTTCTACATTCTGATTGAATCGATAAAATATTCAGTATTCAGTACATTTTTGGTAAGATTTTAACAAATCATTAACTTTTGAGATTAATTTTTATAAGCATTGATATTTTTGAAATTGCATTTCCAATTCTCAAAAACAAATTTAATACTATTTTTTTTTTTGAAAATTCAATAAATTATATTTATATCAAAAATCATGCCATCTTGAAACGGTTCTTTCAAAAGACCGGAGATAAAAAAAGAACCGCGGTTCTTTTTTTGTGAGCCACGGTTCGTTCGCTCTTTTCAGTGAACCAGAACCGGCTCGCTCTTTTTTTGCGCACACAAGGAAAAAAAAATGCAGATTTTTTTATCAACTTTTTTTTCACTAAAACTCAATTTCTCAAAATATGATTTTCGAGATTTTTTGATATGTTTTTGGGGACAAAATTTGCAACTTTTGAGCCATAGAGAAACATGGTCAAAAAATCTGCCGCCGAGTTATGAATTTTTGAAAAAAGAGTGATTTTTGGAAAAAAAATCGAAGTTTCATGCAAAAACAAGTTTGACATTATTTTTTAATGCAAAATTGAATACGTTTTGATTTTCGTGTTTCTTTTTCTTAAAGCGGCTCTATCTCACCAACCCGAGGTCCTGCTCTTCAATGTCTTTTAGACAATTTTATAGCAAATTTTCTGAACTTAAAAAAAAATATTTTTAGAAATGGTCACTTATGGTCACTATTTTTAAAAATTAAAAAACTGCAAATATTTCGCTAAAATCAAACTTTTGGTGGCTATATCTTGAAAACGGAGCCATTTATCAAAAAATCTGTAAAGTACTTTTCAATTGCAAATCCAATTTTGCATAAAAAAATAATGTCAAACTTGTGTTTGCATGAAACTTCGATTTTTTCCAAAAATCACTATTTTTTCAAAAATTCATAACTCGGAAGCAGATTTTTTGACCATGTTTCTCTATGGCTCAAAAGTTGCAAATTTTGTCCCCTAAAACATATAAAAAGTCTCGAAAATCAAAAAATACGTATTTTGAGAATTTGAGTTTTAGTGAAAAAAAAGTTGATAAAAAAATCTGCTGCTTTTTTTTCCCGTGTACCTATTTTTTTCTCCAAAGTCCTCAACAATACCTACAACATTGCCGAAGACACCAGAAATCAGAAAATTCACTCAAAAGTTGAAGCTGTTTGAATATTTACATACCATTTTTGTATGGACAGCAGCCAAAATTGTATGGAGACTTGTATGGATGAACCAATGACACAAAATAGCATATTTGGTCATAGGGAAGGCCCCCACAAAGTTTGAGTCAAATAAAAAAAAAACAAATAAAATCCATTTCCGGTTTTGGTAGAGAATCGCTCACAAAAGGAATTGAGAGACATAGAGGTATTCGAAAAACAAATTAATAAGGAATCAAAATACGATAATAAGTGTTAACAAGAGGAATATATCACTCAAGGGGTGACATACGGTCGGGGGGTGAGATTGAGTCATACAAATTTCCGCATTTTCAGTCCCAAGACCCAATGTCACCGCTGATGACGGAATGTAATGTTTGTTAAAATTTTAATTAAATAAAAAATATTTTTAATTTGTGATGGGAAATTTTACCTTAATCTTCAAATTAAAATTATGGGTATGAGTGAGGAATGCAATAAGGACCACACAAGACCTGGGGGATGGTTTGATTTTTTGATTTTGATTTTGTCTGAACTTAAAATCACAACAATATTAAAATATATAAATGTTTAATACAACTTTATTTTAAATAGTAGTAAATTAAAAGAAAGTTTAAAATTTTCGCTCAACTCGTTAGCATTTCTATTAATTAATTCCAACTCATCCACTCGCAGGAAATCGACTCCATCTTAACTACGCGATCCAATGGAATTGACATGATACTGATCAGTTTCCAATCTGAGAACAGCCGCCTCAATTCATTCCCATCCAATTAAGGAGCAACGGCGTCCAGCAGCGTTTCTGTTCCAACTCTGTTTTCTGTTACGATGATGTTCAATCTAGCCAATTTCGTCCAACAACTCAGTGTGTGTGATTAAATTGTTTCTCGAAATTGGATACTATTTTCCCCCCCAAAGTCACCATGTTTTTAAGCCAGGGGAGGTTCGTTAACCCATCTCAATTCCAGCTGTGCGTGAGTTTCCAAAAATGCTAGAACTCTTCTCCCAACTCCCTCCAGCTAATGAGCTCGTAAAGGTCTTGTTTTGTGTGGCTCTGACTGTTTGAAACTTGGAAACCTTTTTTTTAATGACTCGCGAGAGAAATCCAACATGGCTGCGCTCAAAAAGCCATTAGTTGTAAATTTCCGGCCCCGAAAAGTGATCCCATGCTGGGCCGGACCCCCTCTCTAATATTTATGTTCGTCGACTAGTCGACATAGCTAGGCCTTAAGTGATACTAAATTTTAATCGTACCCCGGACGCCTCGAACGCTCAAGATTGGTAGCTTCATTTGAGTTCGCCGGGGCCTCGAAAATTGCCTAACCTCTTAAAATAAAGAGTTTACGAGACGTCCGCGGCCACAGTCGTAAACTTGAACGTCGTCGTGTCTCCAATCCCCGCTACGCGCAAGATTTGGGCTTAATTCTGGGACCAATCAAAGCCGCGGGAACGAACCGCGGCCAGCCGGAGGCTGTTAAGATGTTAATGTACTTTCATAAATTATCAAATTTATTTCTCGTTCTTTCTCGTTTAAGATAACGTGGCTGTGGTGCGGTGAGATGTGGACGGATTTTGGGGGTGAAAAGGGACAGAAAATCACTTGAAGAATGAGAAGGAAAAACGCTAAAGGTTGTAAAATTGAATTAAAAATTCAAATTTTTAATCCGGCTCCTCCCAGTTTGTTCCGGGGGATTGTGGAGAAGATGAAGATTCTTGACCAGTTGAATGAGTTCGGGATATTGGGTTCTCTTTTCGGCGATTTCACTGAGGTTTAAGTGGTCGAAATATGGTTATGTTGCGGTTGAGATAAACGAATTTCGGAAATTGAATCAAGAGCTGTTTTGAACAGAATTTGGAATCTTAAAATAAATTCATTATTAATTGACAAAATAATTTTTTATGGAGCACTTACATCTCATGAATTTCACTCCTTAGTTGAAGCCTTTTCAAATTCTTTTATCGGGTTCAATATATTTTCCAATCAACTACCTGCTGTTCCAACGTTCTTACATCCTCCAGAATCCAAAAATAAAAGAAACTCCAACATTCCCAGCTGGAACCACCCCACGCCGGGAAACCAATCATCGCCGGGTTCGATGTTCATAAAACAAATCTAAAAGGGGAGCACCCCACCCTTCTTTTCCTGCCCCCACCTTTAAATAAACGGAAACACGATGAAAAACAATAATCGTGTCCGAATCAAATTGGTCCAGGCGATGTTGGTTCTGGAAGAGGGAAAAGAACCCCAACCGAGATTGGGTCTTATTTCATTACCCCTTTTCTGTTGGGTTTAGGATTTCTGGGTGGAAGGTGTTTCACCCCATGGTTGGGTCCGAAAGTAAAAACTAAAAACTTCAAATTGAAAGTCATGCCAGGTGGATGGAAATGAATCGGACAGGGGATTCAGAATAGAAGAACACTTTTGTAATTTCTATGTTTATGAAAATTAAATATTTAGTTAGAAAACAATGTGAACACGAAAATAACACACTTTTATTTGTTTTTTCTTGTTTCATTTATCCAAATTTCTAAATTAAATAATGTTCAATATCTCACGTTTAGTAGAAGAATTTCTTTTGATCACATTTTGCGATGGTTAGTATTTTATTTTAAACCAACGTAAATTCTAAACCAAAATATGAAAAGTTCTGAAATATAAAACTTAAAAATCAATGAAACTTATCTTATGATTTGTTTCTTATTACATATCTACATTGTCGTGTTATCTTGTCGCACGTGCATTTTGGGCCAAATTGTGCAGCTCGTTGCCTCACTTTTTACCTTCACAGAATCTCAAAATTCGCTTTCAAACTTTAGATATTCAATATGAACCGAAAATTTTTTGTCACTATCAATATGAAAGCATTTTAAGATAGCACTTGACAAAACCTGGAAATTAATGTAAGTGCGACAACTGACCAAAGGGATTTCAGGACAGTTCGCGTTCAACACATGCATATGCTCGAGTACCGTAAATATTTTGTAATTATAACTCGGGACTCTGGAAACAAAATTCAACCAAACTTCGGGACAATACAAAAAAGGTCAACAAAAAAACGTGTTTGTTATTGTTTATATTGCTTGCGTTGAGCAAATATCGGACAATGTGGAGAGCACTTTTTTACTTTTTTTATTTGGCAAAAATAGTTTTGTTTGAATTTTTTCAAACGAAACTATTTTTGCTAAATAAAAATACACCCGTTTTATATTCGATTTTTTCACACAAAAAATTGAATTGCACATAAAGACACATTTTTGAAAAAATCTGTTTGTTGGATATCTTGGATAGGGGAACTATTCCCTTTCTCCGCCTATTTCTATTATCGGCCTATCAGCACTTTGATCATGAATTACAGCTTAAATAAAGTGTTTTTGACTGTTCCAAACTAATGAATAGCTCAAATAAAAGTGAGCAAGCATCTCATCATTGTTGATACACCTGAAAATGTTATTTAATAGCGGAAAACGGCAAAGGTGATGAGAATTGGTCGAACAGCTTAGTGTGATTAAAATGGGTACATTTCCCCTATCTAGAGTTTTTTTTAAATAACATATGAAAAACAATAGCTTTTAGGTAAGTATTGTAAATTGAGTCTTTCGAGCTATGCCACAAGTTGGTAATTTTTTTTTACAATTTTTTAAAAGTCCATTTTTTGTCTTATTTATTTAAGAAGGTTATAGGTTTAATTTTTTACTTTGGACATAACTTTTATTTTTATCAAAAAGTACTTTACATTAAATTTAATATCGTACTTAGTTTTCTTGTTTTTGCAAAAAAAAAAACTCTTTTTATTTTTATATTCATTTTCATAAAATACAAACTTTTTAGAAATTTCAGAACGGGCAAAAAATCTTTGATTTTTTCAAAAAAAATCGAAATATTGATCGCAAAAATTTTTCAACTTCATTTTTCGATGTAAAATCGAATTTGCAATCAAAAAGGACTTTAGTGAAATTTTGATTGAGTTTACCGTTTTCATGTTATAGCTATTTTTAGGTAACTTTTTTGAAAATAATAGAAGTTTTTCTTTTTTTGAAATTAGTGCCCATGTTGGCCCACTATTGAAAAAAATATTTTTGAAAAGCTGAGAAAATTCTCCACATTTTGCTTTTTTGAACTTTATTGATAAAACCCTTAGTTGCTGAGATATTGCCATGTAAAGGTTTAAAAACAGGAAATTGGATGTTTTTTTAAGTCTCACCAAAACAACCCATCTTTTTCTAAACATTCGTGAAATTTTCCGATCTTTTCGAAAACAAAATTTTCAAAAAATTTAAACCAAGACTAACATTTCAAAAGGGTGTTATATTGAATGTTTGACCCTTTTGAAATGTTAGTCTCGATTTGAAAATTTTATGAATATTGTTAAAGAATAGAACGGAAAATGCCATGAATGTTTCATATTTTAACATTGTAAATTGGATCATTAGTTGCTGAGATATCGACGTAAGAAAATGGTGGGTTGTTTGGGTGAGACTTAGAAAACATCAATTTTCCTGTTTTAAAACCTTTGCATGGCAATATCTCAGCAACTAAGGGTCGTATCAACAAAGTTCAAAATATAGAGCTGAGCTTTCCGAAAAAAAAAATACTTTTAAAAGCACTCGATTGAGTTTTAGGGGTTAAAATTCGAAAAACTGGTCAAAAATGGTCAAAATCATAACTTTTTTCAAAAAACTTTTTTGTTAAATTCTGATACCTCGTGAAGAATACATGCAACCCCCTTATGTCTATATATGATTTTTTTTGTCTGTTCTACATTTTTGTAAAACATTGTTACACTCTAAAATGTAACCCTGTAAAGTTAGAAAAAAACACGTAATTTTAAAATGAAAAATTGTGTTCTAAATGAAAAAATGACCCTTGTGGGTTATTTAAGATTCCAAAATAACATTAAATTTCCCATAAAATGACATGTCTCACGATTTTTGACAATTGAATAACGGGAAATGGCAGCGATTTTAAAACTATTTTTGAACTTTTTTTTGATGAAAAATACGTTGTTTTGAAATTTTGAGTACGCCATCAAATTGGGCGTCTAATTTTACACAAAAAAACCTTTGACACCAAATTTCTAACTCTTAACGGTTGCGAGCTACAAATCACTAAAAACGTGTCTTAGTAAAAAAACAGAAAAATGAAAGGGGTCGTACCGCCCCACCGTCACGAAATATCGAAAAATCGACCTCGGATTCGTGATCAAAAACCAAAATAACCCTTTAGAGCAAAGTTTCACGCAAATCGAAGACGGGTCGGGGCAACTGCTGTGTGAGTTGGTGGAGAATTACCCATGGACAAACTATTGATGCAAAATGGCTTCATTGGTCATACCGAAGGCACCCAAAAAGTTTCAGCCTGATTAAAAAATACAAAAAATGGAATGACTGAAAATGAAAAAATCCTGTTTTAATAACTTCGATCAGTATGCTCACCAAACGTCAAATAATTGAAGAACAGATATTTAGAAAATATATGTTTTAAAATTTGAAACAATTTTCGATGGTTTATTTCAAGCAAATTAAAAATAATCAATGTTGATGAATTGATTGTTTTATATGAATGTGAAATTTGAATAAATTCAAAAGAAATAATATTGAGTATTTTGTTTCCCCGAGCAGACGGAAATAACTTGGGAATAACATTCTTTGTTATTTGAAAATACTAGGCCAATAACATTTTATGTTATTTATAACATGATTTGTTATTCGCCGTTATGATTTTTTTTGTTATTGGATTGTTATTGTAATAACAGACTAATAACATTTTACGTTGTTTTTCGAACAAATCTTTGTTATTATTTTTTGTTATTTTAACAACTAATCCGATCATCCCAATAACGTTTGGAGTTATTCTTCCATAACAAAAAATGTTATTCTCAAGTTGTTTTTGCTGTCAATCAATATCAGACCAATAACATTTTTGGTTATGATAACATAAACTGTTATTGAACTCTTATGCAAAAATGGATTTTTCAAGATTATTCCATAACACTTTCTGTTATTTTAACAGTATTTGTTATTGAAATGGCATGAATTTAGTTATTACCGTCTGTTCGGGTCAGGCTGGTGTATTTTTGAGAAAAGTCACAAATTTTTTATACAGGATTTTATAAATAAAAATCGTGTTTAAAAAATGAGACCATTTTTCTGTAATCAAAAGAATTTATAAAAAGCATTGTTCTTGTAGATGAATCTTTAGAGTGTTTGTTCATGTTCATATCTTCAAGCCCAGATCAAATCCATGAGATTAAAATATGTGGGGAAAAAGTTTTGAAAAACACTCAAATCTTATCTAGATAAAATCCTGAATAATTGGAAACTGTTTTCATTTAAAAATATTGAGTATCCATAAACAGTCCACCTTTACCTCAGCAAGTTCAAGACATTTCTCGCTCACTACGCTCACCAAGGGTGAAAAATTACGCGAACACCCCGTTTTTTCCTCCAACCATTTTCGCTCACACCACCTCACGGCGAGCCAGAGCATGAATTTTCTGCTCGGCCTTTTTTGATATTGTTTTATTGATCGTGCCCAGCATGAAAAATGCACTCACGAGGGTCCCTTGGAGCTGGCCACTTGGCAGGGGGTCGCCCGTAAAATGCCGAGGCCAAGGAGAACAAATTTAATAATAAATGAGAATATCATTATTATTAAAATTTATAAATATGTAAATTTGAAAACTTGCTTATTCAATTTTCAACTCTTTCGCTTTTTTCGCTGAACAAGTCTTTAAAGGTGGATCAGAACAAGTTCGAGAAATAAACGGGGCTGGTCAGCAATTTGGACCGGTCATCGGAATGGAGCTGTAACAAATGATGAGTCCTCGCCACCAGCCAGAACCTGGTCCAGCCGCAGCAGCAGCAGCAGCAGGGCGGCTCCTCTTCACAAGATGGTTTCCCTTTAAGACCCTGGGTTCGCTCGCGAAGAAGACCGCGCAGAATGAGATATAAGAAATTTTTTATCTTAATATTTTCTTAAACTTTTGTGCGCTTCGGAATCCGGTTTTGCAGCCGGGGTTCGACCTCCTCAGGGAGGTCGGGGGAAAAGACACGGAACGGGGAAAAAAACGAAAAACATAAAATTTCAACCATTTCTTCTGACTTCGGACTGCTTAGTGCTGCACAACCTATAATTTTTGTATCATTAATCACACTCCTGGGTCCTCGCGAGAGGGAAATCATTTGCCCGCTTGCCTGCGCGAGTTTTGTGCCGGAGCTGAAAGCTTCGTCTTCTCGCGAGGGGGAACAAAATTAAGAAATGATGTAGTTGTTTTTATAAATTATCCATCAGCCATTAACAACGTAATTGCGCGCAACACACCAATCTCGAACTCGACTTTGCTCATTTGTTTGGATTGTTTTTTATTTATTCAATTTAAAACTAACAGTTGAATTGCGTGGTCAGCGATGGAATTCGCTTTTTTTCATTTTAAAAAAAAAAGTTGACCAAAAAATTGGGTTTTCATGCCATATTCAAGGGGTTCAATGCATTCTATGAATACATTTTATTTTGAAAGATTGTGTAGCAAAATAAATTTATCGTAAGGCTTCGTTCAAAAATTACGACAAAGAATACGGGGAGGGGATGGGGTCTGAGCTTTGTGAGAGCCCTGGTTATTGTTTAAGAAAAGGTTGTGATAGGGTGGAGGGGGTTCTGAAATCCCGAAAATTTCTTGACGTAATTTTTGAACAAATCCTAACGACCAATACTGTCTCGTGTAGAAATTTATATTTTACTAAAACATGCTTTCCTTATTTTTGAGTGTTGAAGAACAATTTCAAGCATTCTTGAAATAAATAAAAAAAATCATGTAACAATCATGAACTGATTGTAAATGTCTTTTTTTACTCATTTTGCTGAAGTCCAGTTGCAAACTAAAAAAAAAGAAAAATAAGAAATTCTGAGGTCGAAATTTTTTTAAGGCTAGTGTAGTCTTCTTAAATACAACTTATTTATTTCACTTGGATTCCTGAAAAAAAAAATATTAAAAAAAATAATTCTGAACTAAGGTTTTAAATGTTATTTCCATTCAAAAATGCGTTTTTAAATAGAATTGATGATTATTTTAATTTTTATGGATTTTTTGGAGTTTTATTTTGATTTTCAAATAAATTACAAACTTAAAAGAAAATTTGATGTTTTTGCCTATGAAAAACTAAACGAGATATAATTATTTTTAGGTTTATTTATTAAAATTGCTTATAACCTTGCAGATATAGCTTACAAAACATTTTGTGTTATTTTTAATTTTATTTTATTATAGTTAGGCCGTTGCAAATATTTTATGTATTTTATGTATGGGGGCTTGGCTTTGATCTGAGCCGAGGGGGGGGGGAAATTGAAATTACAAGCCTAGGTTTAACATTTGGATGAAAAAAGAGTTTTAAAATGCATTTTACAGGCGTACAGTTGCTTTCCAATCATTAGTTTTGAAAATATCGAGGTATTGACGGATTTTTTTTTCAGAAAAAATTTTTTTGGTGGGACTGTACATTGGTATTTCATGAAAATTTAAAATGTTTTCAAAGGAGTTCAAACATGCTAGATATGATTACAAACGCGGGAAAATACATTTGAACTGGTTTTCAGTTGATCAAGCTTTAATTTTCATTAAAATTTTGAAGTTTTTCGCAAAAATATTTTTTTTGCCCCCTGATTATTCAGGCCAACTTTGAAGGGAAGGAGGGGAGGGGGTGACATAAACTTTGAAAAATATTTGCAACGGCCTTATTTGTTGCCATTTCTAATTGAAAAATAGAAAAAATTTATTAAAAACACGTAAAAATATTAAAATTTATACATTTTAACTATTGAGCAATTGTATAAAAATTCGCCAATAGTTTATTTTTGTATTATCAAATTAACCTTAAACTTTAAAGTGACCTTCCTTAAGACTGAAGAAGCCGTTTTCCGTCATTGATTCGTAAATATTACTTTCCATATAAATTTAACATCAGTTCATACAAAAATTATATTTTATTACTCTATGTATCTTAGGATCGGATTTTCGTGTTTTCGGCAAAGTTGAAGGTAAGTTCAATTTAGGAAAAATTGGAAAACTCTAGAAAAATTACCAAAAGAACTCAAATAATAGATTTGTGAAAAAAAAAGTTTTTCTGCAAATTTTACCCGACAAAGACAGTATTGCTAATTGTTCGATTTTTTTAACTTCTAATATACTTTAAACTGAAGTCAAAAAGAAGTATATTATTCGAGTTAAATCCACCTTAAATGTTATTTTCCTAAAAATTCTGAATAATTGCAAACTGTATTCATTTATAATATTGAGTATCCATAAACGGTCCACCTTTACCTCAGCAAGTTTTAGATATTTTTGTCTCACAGATTTTTCATAAAATGCACCTTAGTCGAGTTGAATCCACCTTAAATGTTATTTTTGCTAGTTTTTATTCCATTTTTTTCGTTATGGTGATTCAGTCTAAACTTGATTTTTTTAGGGTTTTGCGAATGAAACTTTGGATATTGGTCCCCTTCGACTTTTTTCACAATTTTTTTTCCAAATAATAATCCAAATTTCCAAATAACTTTATGTGTTCAAATGAGAAATATAAAAAGTTTCCTCTTCAAAGATTAAGGCAAATCAAAAAATTAACACAAAATAATCAAAAAAAGGTTGATTTCTGGAAGAGCTGCTCATAGTAAGAATGCACGGAGAAAAAAGAGTTCCCAAAATCGTGAACAAGCGTTCATGAAAATGGGAACCTCGAACAAAGTGTTCAAATTCCATGGTACGATTTTGAAAAACATACCATGAAATTTGAACACTTTGTTCGTGGTTCCCATTTTCATGAACGCTTGTTCACGATTTTGGGAACTCTTTTTTCTCCGTGTGGGCGTATTACCAAAATGAATTATTCAACATTGAAAGGTTAACTTAAGCTTCTATTACACTTTAGCAAATGTTATTTTTGGACTAACTTAACTCTGCTATTCATAAACATTTTTTCAAAAAGATTTTTTTCACATTTAAACAGAATAAAAACAATTTCGATGGTTATTTTTGATTGTTTTCCTTCAATGGATTTACTCGATTCTTTAAGCTTAAAAAATCGCGATTATCATTTGAATAGCAATCATTTAAACTTATTTATTTTCCGTTTAGAAATATGTTTTATCAAGTCTTTGAAATTTCATTATTCTGTCGTCCCGGAACTTGAGAACAATTTCAGACTTAGATCCGAAAAAAACGTTAATAAGGAACAGCTTTTCCCCCTCCTGCTAAAGTTTACACACAAGATCATCTGTAATAACTCTTAGCTTTAAGAAAAATGTTATTACAAAAGCCGACTCTTTCCTAACCAGGTCCTTGAAACGAAAAGGGCCTAATGAAACAAAATATGATAAAAAGGAAAAAGCTGTTCCTTTGATTTTGCTTTTGAATATTCACTATTCTAATTTCAGAAAATTTAGAATTGGAGAAAAAATAATAAATTGCCTACATTATTAATACATTTAAAATAAAAAATATGTTAAGAAAAGAAAACAAATAGCCTGATTAAAAAAAACATAACATGATAAACATACAAAAAATACAGCACCTACAAATACTTTCAAATGATAAAGAAACGACATCGATATGCTCACTTAGTCCACTATTTCACAGTACAAAATTGTGTAAATTTGGAAGGTTGAATATATCCTCTCTTTTCCTCTTACTATCCCACATCTATTAGCTATTTCGAAGGTTATTTTTGCAATTGTTTTCCTTTTCTGTCCAATTCGTTTTCCTTAGTAAGAGTAAACTCTCTCTCCATTAAGAACAAAGCAGCTGTTGAAAGGTAGTCCATATCTCAGCTCAGGATAACAATTCCACCAATGTATTTGTTAAAGCAACCAAATAAATGAAAAAAATGAATATAACCTTTTTATGATATAATTTTACCTCAATTCAGACTAAAAAAGTGTCAAAAGTGGCAAAATTACACATTTATTCTGGCATAAAAGATGTACACCTTCCCAGATGCAATATTACCAAGACATTTTTTTAACTGTGTTGATCATTCGCCGTAGCTTATTCATACACACTCTTCATTCATCATCGAACAATTCCATTGTTCGAGAACTTTAAGGAAGACTAAACTAATATCGCCGTTACCATTGAAATTGGGAAAGTTCATTGCAATTGTTTTGTAGACACAGCTGTTTTTTTAACTCAGACATTTTCATTGATAAAAACTAACTTCAAACGTATCCCGATGAATAATTTAACCATTATTGTCTACTTTGCACGTGCTTTACAATGTGCGGTATAAATTTGGCCTCCCAAAATTGGCAAAACACAGTATAGGTTCAGTTCTTCGCAATAACTGGAACCAAAATGAAGCTGTTCCCGGTGCTGCTGGTGATCTGTTTGATCGTTTTGACGGTTGAATCCCAAAACAACGGACGTGGCCGCGGAAATGGAAACGGAAATGGCAAAGGCAACGGCCAGGGTCGTCGCAAGTACAAACATCGCCCGCCGAGCTCGGATGTCGGTGAGTACTTCTTAAATGATGGTGTCGTACCAGGATAATATTGAGTGGGTCTACAGGTGCACGCCTGAGGAAGTGGAAAAAGGGTGTCAACAAGGAGTTCCCGCATGAAATGGGTGCCGATGAGTACAACGAGTTCGACATTATGGTACCGCCGGCACACGCGGCCAACTATGAGTTGCCGGAATCTGGGCGCACGCGCTGGACCAACGGAATTATTCCGTACTTGATCATTGGAACATATTGTGAGTATTGCAAGAAATCCATGTTTAGGTTTGTTGGTCATCCAGATTGTCTTCAGCGCCAGCAGAGATCGACATGATCAAAAAGGTGATGCAGACCTTTGCGGACAACACGTGCGTGCGGTTTGTTCCGTGGAACAACGAGGCACTGTATCTGAAGATCAACAACTCCGTCACCGGGTGCTGGTCCCACGTGGGTATGTACAGCTTTAACGACTACAACCTGGCCAACCTGCAGAACCCGAACTGCATGAACCCGTCGACGATCACCCACGAGTTGATGCATGCCGTTGGATTCCACCACGAGTTTACCCGGCCCGACCGGGACGATTGGATTTCGATTGACACGACGGCGCTGGCGTTGAAGCGTCAAACGCCGGAGTGGATTCAGACGAACTTTGGAAAGATGAGCACCGATCAGGCGGATACGTTCGGAATTGATTATTATTACGGAAGTTGCATGCACTACTCGAAGTACGCCGGAGCTTGGAACTATTCGAGACCGGTAGTGATGAATACGGTGAGAAGTGATTGTTTATGGTTGAAAATGTGTTAAAAATTCATTTCAATTTGTTGTTCTGCAGAAACCCTGGGAGCGTAACGACTTTGGATGCTTGAACGGATTAACTGCCATCGATATCAAGGCTATCAACCGTGCCTATGAATGTCCAGGAAGTGTTTGAGGAGCAAACTTCACGAATGGGATAAATTTAAAATAATAAATATTTGAATGATACTGAAACATGTCTTTGAAATAATTTTCTGACTTAAAATTGAGAATATCTTGGATAAGATTTCATAAGAATCTAAGAACCATTTGTAAAAAAAGCCGTATTTCGATCGGTATTCGATGTATTAACAAATAAAAAAGCAATTTTAAAATGATAAAAACACACTTAGATTTTTTTACAGAGTTCGGTGTAGTTTACCGAATTTTCAGCTGCTGAACAGTTCGGTAAACTGAAAATTATCGAATTCGGTAAAAACTTACCGAAATTCAGTCATGCAGTTCATTATTTTTCATCTTACAATCAAAATTCGGTAAAATTTCGTTCATTTTGACAGATAGATTACCGATCTAAACTTAACCGATTTTTCAACTACCGAATTCGGTAAAAAATCTAAGTGTGTATTGAGTTTGGGACGCCACTTTGTGCAACCACAATCGTAAAAGCCCTGTGAGGTTGTTTACGATTTCGCAAATCTACTTTTCTTTATAATGTTATCATTTGGTTTACAAATTTAGATTTATTTTTATCGAATTTGGGAGTTGAAAAATCGGTAATGTTGAAATCGGTAATTCATCCCCTCAAAATGAACGAAATTTTACCGAATTTAGGTTGTACGATGAACAATGATGAACTGCATTACCGAATTTTGATAATTTTTTACCGAATTCGGTAATTTTCAGTTTATCAAACTGATCAGCAAATTCGGTATTTTGGTAAAATTTAAGTGTGTAAAATGCAAAATATGGAAAAAACATTTCTCTTCAGACATTTGAAAAAAATAAGCTTGATTTAAAATTTTAAAAATGTTTTATTGTAAATATCCGGAAATTTCGCAAAAGCTTGATGTTCGGATGAACCAGATAAAAAAAACTAATTTTTGTAGCAGCTTTACAGACAGCTCAAAAACTGTAAATATATTTAGATTTTAGTTTTAGCTCACAGTTTTTAACCTTCTGTACTCACTTTAATAGTCTTCCTCTTTCCTTACAACTCACGACTCTTTCCACTCCTCATTTCTCCTTCTCCTTTCCGTTCCTTTCCTACATATTTGTGAATTTCTATTAATATTCGTTTCTTTTCCATTTTAGGTAAACTTACAACTTTCGCCACGGTACAGAGTAGCACCCGATGACGGTAAGCAACGACGGTGCGGTCCTGATTCTTTCTTCGCAGCTGGGTAAGTATTTTGCGTGATTAATTGCACTAAATTTACACTAATTTCATCTCCTCCTTTACTTACAGGTGTGATTGAAGTGAATCTTTCAATAAATCCAATATTCACTTAATCTACACAAATTTCCTCCTACAAATCCGAAATTAAACTTCGCGCGACTTTCACTCTGTTTACGTTTGAAAATGGTGAACGCACAAACCGTGGGTGCCACACACACTTTTCCCTCGTCCTCTTTGCGCCCGCGTTGACAGTTGAGGTGGAGTCGGGCGGTTACACCGCCAGCACTGCACCGTTCGGCAGTGTGGCCATCTCAGCGGTCGTAACACCCCAGCCCGTAACATCCGTCGGGCCATCCGGTGCGTCGGATTTACCAAAAACTTCCAAACCGCTAAGTCAACTGCTCCTCGTTCATCTTCTTGCTCCTGCGACACCTTGGTGTCATCCAGGTTCGTCGCTTTCCCGACGTTTCCAGCCGTCGTTTTCTGCGCGCCGTTCAGCACCTGCAGGTTCTCCTCGGAGATCGCGCAGACTTGATTCGCCCGGCCATGCGTTGCGTCCACGTGCGCATCCACATCGCCAGCATCGACGCTCGTTGGCCGATGCACCATCTTTTTCGCTAGAATCCTTGGAATCCACAGCGGGGTGCTGTTGCTTTGGGGCAGCTTGTTTCCTTTGCTGCTGCTGTAGCGACCACCGTTCATCAGAACATGGTCCTTTGCTTCGTCCATCAAATCGTGTGCCATTTCCGCTTTCGTGTAGTCTCGGTCGACATCTTGAAGCACCGCATATGGTTCACTTCCGTGTTCTAATCCGCCGGCCATCGTCTCGGAGATCCAGGGTTCGCTCGTGCCACCAGCGATCAACTCCGCGTAAGTTCCCGCCGGCCGGTTCCTTCGGCCGATCATATCTTCCAGCCGACTGTCCTTAGCCGCAGCACGGCTGCTGTACAGCGCCGACAGTTCCTCAGCTTGCAATTTGTAGTGGCTCATCCACAGTTCCAGATGTTCCGTAGACAGAAACCAATTGTTGCCACCAGTTGAGCTCACCGTAGAAATCCACACTTGCATCCGCGTGAATCGTGGCCACGCGCGTCTTACCTCAGCCTTCTGCTGCAGGCCGTTTTTACCTTCTGCGTCTCGGAGTCTCGGTCGAAAAGCTGTCACGCCTACAACCAACGGGACGGTCGCCGCATTGTTCGCGTTCGCCGAAATTCCTCCATACCGCTGACCCGGACCCGTTCCAAATATGATCGCATAGACGTATCCCTCGGGCGCGCTGACACTGACCGCGCTTACGACCGGAAGAGCTTCCGGAATGTGAAGCTTCCCGCGAACATTGCTTTGGCAGCGATACTCCAGCCGATCCTTCACGCCGTCACCGATCTCCCATCTTGCGACGATCTTGAAGTGCTCGTCGTCGAACAGCTTTCCGATTTCTCTGCAGAACCGCAACTGGTGATCGTAGCACTTTTGTTGTTGCGTGTTGGCCCTACTCGAACTCGAGCTGCCCTTCTTTCGACAGTAGAGTGTTGCTTCTTCTAACTGTCTTCTTCTTCTTCTTGTCCCGGCTTTTGTGTCCGGATTGATTCTTGACGGAAGGTTCGTTGCTTCCGTCTTCTTCTTTGCCCAGTGCCGTTCCTCCCCGTCCGGGAGTACGTCTTCGTTCGCGAGCGGATTCACCAGAGTGAGATCCTTCGCCTCCATATGCTCGCACAGTATGTTCCCTGCGTTCTCGAGCGATGTGAGCTTCGCAAGCCCGTCCGCTTTTGGATGTTGTAGCTCGTGCGCTCTCTCTCGGTGGCTTACTGGCAGCAGTTCCGGGCATTCCAACGTTGGCTGGAGCTTCTCGAAGACTGGCTCAGACCAATGATTCGGACAGTGTCCAGTATCCTGCGCCGCACCTTCAATCTCGTGGCGAAGCCCCACAAGGTTTCGTGCGTCCGTCACTCCATGGGCTTTCGAGGATCCTTCTCGCGTTCCAAGAGACTCTGGCCACTGTTCTGGGTCGTTCGGGTAACAAGGAGACTGTCTTGTGAGCCTCCCGCCCGCGGCCAGTTGTGCCTTCTCAAGTCCGGAACACTGCTGCCCCAGCCCGTTTGGACCTTGGCTGACAAATTCTTGCGTTTTCAGCTTCGCCCCGTTCTCGTCGGCGTCTTTAGTGCGCCTTTCCAGACTTCCACCGCTCTCTGTCTCCGGCAAGTCGTCTTCGCGTTCGTTCTTCTTGCCGGTTTTTGCCGTCTCCTCCATCGCTGAATCAATGATATGACTGGATGGCAGGGGCTTCTCGCAGTTGAACTTGATCTGCTCCAGCTGCTTGTCGATCAGTGACGACCTTCTCTGGAACGATCTTTCTAGCTCTGCCATTCGCCTCTCGTGATCCGCCTTCTTCTTTAGGCCGACCTCCAAGGCAACTTCTTGCCGCCGCATTGCCTTCTGGAATGCTTCGGCCATCCTTTCTTCTCTCTTCCGCAGCTCGCGATCGATCTGCGCCTGCCGTGCTGCCAGCTCCATCTCGATCTCGAACTGCTTCTCCCGAATCCAAAGCTCAGCATCGAATTCTTCCGCGTGTTGTTCCAGCGCTGCTCGTGTGACCTCCGACATGTTCGCTTCGGCCACGACAGCTGGCTGTCCGCTTGCTTCTTGCGCTACACTCGCTGGATCGGATCCGTCGTTGGCTCGGGCGTTTTCCACGTTCCGCTGCAAACAACCTTCCGGACAGTACCACTTTGTGCCCGCCGCCGTAATGTACACGCAGCAGGAGTGGTACATCTTGTTGCAATTACCGCAGGTGGTCCTCTCCTCCGCGTCGGTGAGAATGCGCCCGCATGCGCCGCAGACTATCGTTGAATCGCTCATTGTGGTGAGGTTTCCGAACCCGTATTAAATTTTTGAGTTTGTTCGGATGAACCAGATAAAAAAAACTAATTTTTGTAGCAGCTTTACATACAGCTCAAAAACTGTAAATATATTTAGATTTTAGTTTTAGCTCACAGTTTTTAACCTTCTGTACTCACTTTAATAGTCTTCCTCTTTCCTTACAACTCACGACTCTTTCCACTCCTCATTTCTCCTTCTCCTTTCCGTTCCTTTCCTACATATTTGTGAATTTCTATTAATATTCGTTTCTTTTCCATTTTAGGTAAACTTACAACTTTCGCCACGGTACAGAGTAGCACCCGATGACGGTAAGCAACGACGGTGCGGTCCTGATTCTTTCTTCGCAGCTGGGTAAGTATTTTGCGTGATTAATTGCACTAAATTTACACTAATTTCATCTCCTCCTTTACTTACAGGTGTGATTGAAGTGAATCTTTCAATAAATCCAAATTAAACTTCGCGCGACTTTCACTCTGTTTACGTTTGAAAATGGTGAACGCACAAACCGTGGGTGCCACACACACACTTTTCCCTCGTCCTCTTTGCGCCCGCGTTGACAGTTGAGGTGGAGTCGGGCGGTTACACCGCCAGCACTGCACCGTTCGGCAGTGTGGCCATCTCAGCGGTCGTAACACTTGAATTAGAAACATTCAAAATTACACGGCAAATTTTGGATTGCCATTTCGGTAAAATAACTAACTGAATGCGATTCAGTAATCGTCACTTTTGCTGAAATTCGGTAATGAACAAAAACATTGCCGAAAAATCAGTATCTGCATATCTGTCAAACTGAAATGTCACTTTTGACTTATTGATGGGATGCTGCCGAGAGAAAATCGTCTTCCAAACATGTTATGTTTTTTTAAATTTTGTATTGTGATCATTAGAAACCAAGGTAAGAAAAATGTTATTAACAAATGCCTCGACGCTAACCACCTGTTTTTTAAGGTTTGGACGATTGATGAAATAAATGTATAAATAACAGTACTGGAAACATTTTCAATGACAAGCAAGATCAAATTTTGATAACTTGAATCTTCAGCAAATGATCTGTCAAACTGCCACAAGAAAATAACTGAATTTTCAGCAAAAAAATTGACGTTTCTTTTGCTGAAATTTCAGTTGTTTTGACAACCATTTTACTGAAATTTCAGTAAATCATCTGTAAAAGTGACAAATATCAGTTAACTGAGAATTCAGTAAAATCGAAATTACTGAATCGTTTAATGAAATTTCAGTAGATGAAAATTCAGTAAAACTTTACTGAATTTCAGCAAAAACAATTTGGTGTGCGTTCCCGAGATAGGTCCAATATTGGTACTAGATCCAATATGGGGACATTTGCCCTATCGTCAGTCAAAAATGACAAGTTGACCAGGTGACACTGAGAGAAATTCATTTTCATCGATTCGAACTCGATTTCGATTTCGATTTCAGAAACTAATTGACCGATATGTATAGTTTTAGAATGATAATTATGAGATATTTTTTAAGAGGTGTTTTTTTAAGAATTAATTTCAAAACTCAAAATCCTTAAAAACCGAAAATTTAAACTTGATAGTAGCTTATTTGAAAACAGTACTTTTGATTGCAAATTCAATTTAGCTCAAAAAATTATTTCTATTGACTTTTTGTCCAGTTTTTCAATATTTTCCAAAATACACCGTTTTTTTTAAATCATATCTCCTGAACCAGATTTAGCACCATCACACACTATGGTTCAAATGATGTCTTGTTTAGTCCCCTAAAACATTTTAAATTAATCCAAAATAATAAAAATACGTATTTTGGGGATTTATCTTCTAATGGTAAAAAGTTGAATATTTAAAAAATCAGATTTTTTTATAGAAAATTCCTGATCATAACCTAAAACTTTGCCAAAAAATTAAAATTTAAAAATCGCAAAAAAATCGTAGCAAACTACTTCTGTGCAATGTTATCAACTAGTTCGTGCATTATACTTGGAGGGGTCAAAAATACCCAAAAACCTCGGGATTCAATCACCACCTGGTTCTCTGCCGTTCTGAAAAGGGCCATTAGAAGCAACACGGAACTGGGGGGTTGAGTTGAGCTGTATCGCCATTTTTTCAAGTCTTTTTCGTGATTTCGCTCCCGGCTACTTAGTATTGGATTGATATTAATTTTTGAGTTTCAGTTCAAAATTATAAATAAGTCAATAGTAAGGAGATTTTTAAAAGTTGATTTAAAAACTTTTTTCTCGAGTTGTTTTTGTATGAAATTGAATAACAATAAAGAATACTAACTTTATTAAAGTTAATAAGTTAACTTGCAGGTCACTTAATTATGCTTTACATAAAATTTTGATAAATGAAAATGGCACATAATTAACAAGCGACTCGGTAATTCATGCATTATGCATATCAAATTATATTTACTGATATGCCTCTAACAATCTCTAAAACTGATCAAATACACTGATAACCCCCGCTCGCCTCATACATATTTTAAAAATTCATACCCATAAACTCACAAATTGAATTTGTTCAACTGTGATTTGCCCTAATCCAGTCGGCACATAAATTAAATATTAATGAACTCAGAAAAACATAGTGACCACCACGCCATATTAAATTCCAGCTTATCATGACCAGCCGAGAGTGGCAAATAATGGAAACGCTCGTAAAGCTAACTGTACCAATCGAGCACCAATTGGGAAAAAAAGCTCTCCCAGTGATGACTGCTTCGTTCCAGTATCAGAGTTCAATTATCATCCACATAAATCCCCCTCAATCTACGGCCCGCAGCATATTACCAATTTATGCAAATATCCACCATATTTGGCAGGGGGAAAAAGGGGGGAGGTGAAACCCATCAACGGCACAACAGGTAGCCACAACTCGTTTATTGTTTTCCATATATTGTGATGTTGGAGCACCATCCCCCCACCCCTCGACGAACTTCCTTTCAAAACTTTAATTTCGCGCCATGGTTCCTCGAAAATAAAAGAAGAAAAAAAAAACAGTCATGGCTGCCCAACGACCACCCAAAGGCACAGTCAGCCACTCTCAGAATTAAGACCATTAAGACCGAAATTTATATTAATATCTCTTTTCCATTCCGGCTAATTAAAGATTGAGTTGGAAAGGGGGGGGGGGGGGGATTCCTTAAGGGGGAACGGGGGCTCCAAACCAATGAACAAAATAATCAAGCTCGAAAAGATTTTTTCGTCGTCGTTTTTTTCGCTTCTTCCAATGACGGCGAGGACCAATCGAGAGGCATTTAAGGCGAAACCGCAGCCAGAAAAGCTCCTCTCCACAGATTGGTTATTTTAAATTGCTTTTCTGAGAAGGAAGGAGGGAGCGACGGGGTTGGGGGCGACTTCAAAGATGATGGTGACTCTCTGGAATAAGCCGTAAAATCCGCGGAGATCGTGGTGGCGACGGGATTTTTTTCTTTCTTTGAGGAGCGAAGCGCGGTTGCAATCAGCGGCTTCATTTCCTCATCGAAAACGAATAAAATTTTGGGAAGAGATGGGGGGAAGAAATTATTTTTGGCGATTTCCAGGTTGAACCATTTTTGAGGAAATCAGCGAAACGGGACGAAATCGCTTTTCGGTTGATTTGCGGTAAAGTTTTAAAAGCAATAAATGGAAGCATTAAATTTAAAGTTGAAGAGCAGTGAAACAAAATCTGTTAAATTAAAATAAAAAAACAACATGTTTTGGATTATCAAATATTGAGCTTTCCAAGCAATGCCAAGTACTATATACATAAATCTTACCTTTTTCCGTTAAAAATTAGCTTAGCTTGGTTGACCGTACTCTAGCCGAGCATAAAGCTCGCAATAGCTAGGTTGGCGCCGATAAGGAAAATAATGCGTCAGGGATGTGCCGAATGACACATCACCACTCATTTGTCCTTTTGGTCGACTCCTCACGATCAACTAGGGAAGTGGGGAGGGATTTGATGATTGGATACCCTATAGAGATGCCTAAGAACTTAGACGACCTCTAAGATATCGGGATTTGGAAGGGGAAAGGGATTGATGGGATACTTCACCGATGAATGAAGTAGTGCGTAGATCATTCAACAAATACAAATATGAAAGAATAAATAAATAAAAATGATAAATAATGGAAAGATCTCACCAAGTACCAAATGTCCAGATCATTCTTCATTTCTATCGCATCGTAAAACTGTTTTTGCTGAACTTCCGGAAACATGCCAAAAACAGCAGGATCGTTAGCGCCTTGGGCTGGAGATTCTTGAATTAAACGGGACGCGTGACCTCAGGATCAATACCCCGATAAGCAAACTCCCGGCGTCCAAGATTGTCGTTTTCACTTGCCAGCAACTTTGCCTTCGTACACTTCCATTGCAATCGTTATAACTGGCCACTTCCGGAAGTTATTCTTCGAAATTCATTGAATTTTCGGTTAATTCAAAGTAAAATATTGAAATTAAAAATGACAACGTCCGAAAATCGCGTCCGACCGTGCGCATGGCTTACTTCGTTCTTTCTTACCTTTTTCCGTTAAAAATTCTACTTAAAAATATTGTACACAAATTAAAAATTACGAATCAAATTCGAAGGGCTTTGATGTTATTCTGCCCACCATTGAAAAAACGGCTAATATCCACTTTTGGCAAAAACGAGATATTAGCACCAGGTGGTAGAGGATGTTCCAACGCATCTTCTGGAACTTGAATTTTACTGAAAAAGTGTTTAGACTTGGCTGCCGATGCGAAAAACCAAACGGCTAATAAGCCACTCTTATGGGAAATTGCCTTGACGGAGATTTTGTGACAAACACTAAAACGCGTTTTTCTCGGATTACTTGATTTGGCATAATAGCCGAATTTTCAATTATGGGCAGTATTGTGAATTATTCTAAGAGCCTTGAGAATTGCCGTTCAGTATTTTTTTTAACTTGAAGGTTTTCTTAGTTAACTATGATTACTAAATTGTTATGAAATTTGATTACTTTAAAAATCTGAATGAATCGAGATTTTCTTCGTGAAACTAGTGAAAAACTTTCAAAGTCACCCGAAAAATTCCAACTATTTCTGAAAACATTGCTTAGTTTAAAAACTAACTTAATCCACCTATGTGGTTGATGCCTTCCTCACTCTTCCCCAACAATGGGTAATAAGGTGGGTGTCCAAATTTCATTATTTTTTTTTATCTGGAATAACAAAGTACATAAATATCACTTAAGCGGTTTTAACTCGAAGCAGAGTTGCCAGATCGTCAATGTTTTGGACTCGTTGAGAAGGTCTTTCAATAACCTAACCAACAATGGGTCGTATGATGGATCCGGACATAGTTTACATGCATATAAATGAGATCCGGCTTCAGAAAAGTACATGAATGTCTTTTAAGTGGTCATAAATCGAGGCAGGGTTGCCAGATCTTCAATGTTTTGGACTCGTTGGAAAGGTCTTTTGATTACCTATCAAACGATATATAACATGAGGATATTTGGTGCGATTTCCTGCCATTTATTCAACTTCCGAAAATATGCGAAAACACATTTTTATACATAACTTTTGAATTACTTATCGAAACTTCAAACAATTAAATAGCACCGTATGGGACCCTAAACCAAGTCAAATGCGACTGGTTTGGTCAACATCGGTTCAGCCAGTGCTGAGAAAACTGAGTGACATTATTGGTCACATACACACACAGACATTTGTTCAGTTTTCGATTCTGAATTGATATACATCTAGGTGGGGTTTGAGCTTTAAATAAAAAGTTCATTTTAAGAGCAGGATTATTGCCTTGCCTCAGTGAGGAAGGTCAAATATAAATCATGAATCTGGACTCGTGCTGAATTTTTGTTTTCTTTTGGCCTTTGCCTAAACTACAATTTTTACACAAATTTGTTCAATTTTATCATCGTTTTCCATAACATTTCAACTTAAACAATTTGACTAGAGCTATTAAACTTGTATTCAAATACTGAAAAAGCAACTGTTATTATTTTTATTTCTAGAAAGAATTAAGGAACTGCTAAATGATTTCAATGTTCTACAATTGATTACTATATTACCTGAAATAGTAGTGTATAACATTAGTTGAGGAAAAAATGAAAAGAAAAATCAGCACGAACAGCAAGAACGATAGAAATTACACAGAATAAAGTACTTTTCAGCGTCCAAACATTGTTTCTTATGAAAAATTTCCTCTGTAACATCCTGCAGTTCCTAAAAATGTATTAACTTTTTGAAAAATATAAAGGTATGAGTACCGTAAAACAGGGTGACTTTGATAGGTTTGCATTTTTTCCGCAAAATAAAGAGTACAATTAAAATACGTACGGAATGGTTTAGAATCATACTGACCGTGGTAGAGAAGTGTTCAAAGTACATCAAAACGAACTTTCCATAAAATTTTGAAAAGTTTATAAAGTTAGTTTACCATAGTTAAGAAAATGTTGATGAAAGTCATTATTTTAAGCTTCTCAAAGTGTCATAATTTTCTCAATGAACATGATTTTGAATCGGAAAGCGGAATGGATTTTCGGATTCTTTGGAAAATTTTCCACTAGGAGAAGATTAAATAAGTTAAATAACAAATAATATGTGTTTTTGAAAAATAATTTAAAAAAATCTCCAGATTTATAGGCATTTTCAGTAGAACAAATTTTATACAAAGTGTGAAAACATGTGATTCGTGCTTCGAATTCAGTATAAAATGCAATATAAATCGATAATTTTATAAACAAAACTAGTTTTAACAAATTTCAGACAAAATTCCGACTTTTTAACAATTTTACCTAAAATTTATGTGTATTTTGTTAAAAAGCTTATAAACTTAGTTAACTAATCATAAACATTGATTTTTTTTCTTAAAAACTATATCAGCTACTTTAGGAGCGGCCGTGGCTGACTGGTTACGGTGTTCGCTTTGTAAGCGAATGATTCTGGGTTCGATTCCCATCTGCTCCCAACGAGAAAGTTAAGAACACATGAATTTGAAATGATGAATATGAACGAAAAATCAAAGTCGCTCGAGGCGGGGTTCGATCCCCCGTCCTTTGGATTGGTAAGCAAAAATGCTAACCACTAGGCCATGAGGACTTGGTGAGCGTGGACTGGAATTAGGAATACTGTTACAGAGAGCGAGTTGAGGCGCTTTAACCACGGCAAATAGTGTCCAGGGCATTCGTGGAAATACAATGTCCCATCCCAGAGGGTCCCGGAGTACCAAACCTTCTTAGCATGGTGCTCCCAACGAATACAACCAAATCTCGGAGCGTATGGTGGTGTGTCCCCACGCTTCTTCCTTCCCTGTCGATTCAGAATTGTGTTGTTGTTCGAACACTCTGTGCTCAAACTCAACCCAATTACGAGTCATCTCTGCGATACGGCTTTACGCAGTAGGCCTGGCCGCTTTAACGTTTGTGATGTTTCAATGCATTCTAATGCAATGGCGCACTACAAATGTTAATAAATGACAAGAAGGGTGCTAGGCGTCATCTAACCTAAGGCACTCTCCAGGATCCCTTCGAAAGATTGGCTGCGCTAGGGTCTAATTAGATTAGATTAGATTAGATTAAAAACTATATCAGCTACTTTAGTGATGGCACATTTAACGTACAAATAAAGTTTGAACATCTTAAATATGATTTCAGCAAGAAAAACTATGACTATCAAAGTCACCCCGGAATTTAAACTAAGAATTTTTAACGTAACTCTTTTTCTAAACACTATTGAAACAACTTTTTTTTCCAAAATAGTGCATGGACTTTGTGTGGCCTACCCCAGTACATGTTTTAAAAATAATAATCTTGAGAAAAACCTTACCTGTTGGAAAATATTCCAAAAACAAATTGAAATCCTATCAACGTCACCCCGGTTTACGGTACATTTATTTACAAAAAAAAATCTTTTGTCATTTTGACGAACGAATTTTAAAAAAGAACGGGAAGTTTTTTTGGATTGAAAAGTTTTTACACGAAAAAAGAAATATATTATTAATAATTCCAATATTTTTATTTTCTCACTTTTAACATCCAATTTGAAATTTTCCAAATAACCTGTTGTATAACCAAAACCTGCGATGGAATAAGCATCATCCAAAGAAAATCTTTGGATGTTCATTAAGAGAAATACTCTACTCTCTCGCGCACGAAAGATCGGTAAAAAGAATCTTAAAAAATCAACATCTTGATTATTCGGCGGAACATATTTTTTGCAATTCCGTCGTGAAACTACTTACTTTTCCTGTCATTCTTGAACGACGAAACAGCCTTCTTTTCTGTACCAAAAATAACACAATCAAATAGCAACACTTTTCAGCACTTGTTTCGAAAAGTAACACTTTTCAACATTGTTTTGATTTAAACGATTTATTGACAAAATACATGAAAATTTGAAATAAAATTTCACTCAGTGTGTGGTTTTTGGAATTGCAAAAAATGTTGTATGGAACTCGTTGCAAAACTTGATTTTGTCAGCACTCTTCGTATTTATCCAACTCGGTGAACCTCGTTGGATAAATGTCCGACTCGTGCTGAAAAAAATCTCTCAGGGCATTCGTGGAAATACAATGTCCCATCCCAGAGGGTCCCGGAGTACCAAACCTTCTTAGCATGGTGCTCCCAACGAATACAACCAAAATCTCGGAGCGTCTGGTGGTGTGTCCCCACGCTTCTTCCTCCCCTGTCGATTCAGAATTGTGTTGTTGTTCGAACACTCAGTGCTCAAACTTAACCCAATTACGAGTCATCTCTGCAATACGGCTTTACGCAGTAGGCCTGGCCGCTTTAACGCTTGTGATGTTTCAATGCATTCCGATGCAATGGCGCACTACAAATGTTAATAAATGACAAGAAGAGTGCTAGGCGTCATCTAACCTAAGGCACTCTCCAGGATCCCTTCGAAAGATTGGCTGCGCTAGGGTCTGATTAGATTATATTAGATTAGACTCGTGCTGAAAAAAATCTCTTTTTGCAACTTGTTGCATAAACTACTATTTCACTACTACACTTGCAAGTGTAACGTCACACGTCGAAAAATGAACTGTCACATTAAGTAGATGGGCAATGTGTGTAAACAAAGTGAAATAAATATATTTGAGTGGTGTCCACAAAAAATCATCAGCAGATTAATTTTCTTGGAAATTTCTGGAGCGATTTTCTTTTGCGTGATTTGCCTCCTCTCTCTTTCGCGGGTGAAAAAAGTTCGCAAGTGAAATTGATTTTTTCACGATTATTCCATCACTGAACCAAACACACTTTCTCAATATTTCATCTTCGTCAATTTGGTTGACATCTTGGATTTAGAATTTTTAAATTACTTAAGAGCATTTTTGGAGTCATTTTTGAACTCAACGACCAAAAATAAGACAACGATTATACGATATTTTTTCCAAGGACTTTGAATAATTAAGTCTGGACAGTATGAGTATTTGTTATTATTGTTAAAAATTAAAATAGCAAAATTAAGAGCAAATGTGTTTAATTTAAAAAAACAAACTATTAATCATCATCTAAAATCTTAGTTATAAAAATTTTAACGTGGAAATAAATAAAAACAAATTACGGTGACGTCAGCAAATCTTATGAAATAAACTCATATCTGGAGTTTTTTTTTTGAAAAGGTCCAATAAACCAAATTTCCAGTTTTTGCTTTTTGGGTGTTTTTAGAACCGAAAAACACTCAAAAAGCAAATACTGAAAATTTGGTTTATTGGTACTTTAAAAAAAAAAAAAAACTCCAGATATGTTCAATCATAATATTCTCAAACCCTAAACTGTCACGACATTAACAACCACCACTGAAAAACACCAAAAACAAGGCAGAACAACCGCGCGACGACAACATGCTCAAAATTGCACAAAACATATTACATTATGCTCTCACTCACAGGTCCCATGTCCACCGCCAGAAAACCGGAAAAATGTCCTCAAAAGTCAAAAGCGATTGTCCCCCGTGCCGCATGAAAGAGTTCATTTGCTGGCCGAAATATGTTCTAAATTTCTTCCCTCCTGCGCGCGAGACCAACATAAAAGCAGAGAGACAGACAGCCATTTCCAACCGGCCGGCAGCATGGCCTCAGAAGTTTTGCCGTCGGCGCGACCAACGAGCGAAGAGCGCGAACAAAAGCTCACCAGCCGGAGCCGAGCGCGGCGGTGGAATGGTGGAAAGAGCATAAAAATAAAAACTCATCCACCACGAGCAGAAAGAGAGCATAAAAGCGGGCGGAGTCTCTCTTCTTCTCTGTGATGTTTCATCAGTCGGACTGAATGGTGGCCGGGTCGGATGCCTCTTCAAACGCGGTGGGTTCTTTTCGGCGGGGTGCCGTCGGTAAAAGTCGTTTATCGATAGTTTAAAAACACTTTGAAATAATAGTAAAAAATAACACCTAATAATCCACATATTAATGCTACATTAAATTTCAAATATTATTGAACTTTTTTTGAAGTCCAATTTTATAAATAAATTATGAAATAGAATTGAAAAATGTGAATGCCTTTTTGATCACTGATGTTTACAGAATATCACTGCTTTGGCATTCTGTTACATCTTTAAAAAGGTCTTTTCAACTTTCCCAGAGTAAATAGTGAAATTTGTTTAAATAGAGTGGGTGTTAAATCACATATAAACAACTATTTTTTTTAATTTTCTACACACTAAATTGTGATATCTGTTGTCAGTTTATTTAAAACTGCATTACTGAAGTTTTAAGTTAATTTTTCGCGTAATTTCAGTTAAAATGCATTTTAAGTGGCAAGTTTGTTGAAAATGAATCAAGTTTTAATGTATTGAAAAATTCTTTGAGGTACTGGAGAGTTTGGTACTAACAAACCACATTTTTAGGCACGTTTTCCGTTACTTTTTACTGAAAACTGCACTACAGAAATTTCAGTAAATTTTTTCGATTAACAACCGTCAGAGCTGATTTCATTGATCAGAGAGATTTCATTGATTTGAATTTCACACCCACCGAATTCGCAATACTGTGATTAATTCAAAATACTGAAATTTTCACTTGTACTGAAAATTTCAGCAAATTTTTATTTACTAAAATTTTTTGTAGTGCAAATTCCTACAGCTCCATACAAATTTTTTATGAAATTGAGCGAAAAACTTACTGAAAATTTGAATAGTGCAGTTTTAAGTTAATATTGTCCGTTTCTCTCAAAGGTACATGCCGCGCGGCATTTCAGAATGTGCCGCAGACATAGTTGCCAGCGATTTTCTACACTTTTGGTGCAATAAAAAACATACCCGACAACAATACCATGCGATTCGAAGAAGAAGATCAACAAAAACAAAACGTGGAGTATGGGATTTGACAGCGCGCATTTGCCGAAAGTGCGGCGCGTCGTTTCGAGGCTGATTTGCCGCGTGTCTTTTTCGGGAATACGCGCAATATTAACTGAAATCAAATCACAGAATTTGAAAATATTCAAAATATTTATTTTACTACCCGAGCAGCCAGTTATAACGTGGGAACAACATTTTTTGATATTTGAAAGTACTAGGCCAATAACATTCTATGTTATTTATAACAAGATTTGTTATTCGTCGTTATGAATTTTTCGTTATTGGATTGTTATTGTAATAAAAGACAAATAACATTTTTAATTATTCTTCGAAAAAATCTTTGTTATTATTTTTTTGTTATTTTAACAACTAGTCCGATCATCCCAATAACAGTTGGAGGTTTTCTTCCATAACAAAAAATGTTATTCCAAAGTTGTTTTGGCTTTCAACCAATATTAGACCAATACAATATTTTGTTATGATAACATAAACTGTTATTAAACTCTTATGCATAAATACATTTTTCAAGAAAATTCCATAACACTTTTGTTATTGAAATGATATGTATTTAGTTGTTACCGTCTGCTCGGGAAGATCTCTTTATACAATATGGAACAGTTTTTTTTCTAAAAAAAACTCTGATTAATTTTCTATGATTTTTGTTTCATAAATAAGCTTACTGATTATTTTTCTAATATCCTGATGTAAATTCGGAAAATGGAGAGTTTCCGTTCAAAATAAACTTAAATTTGGTGATACATATCAGCAAGGATGGAATAATCGCAATAAAATCATTTTCGCTTGCGAACTTTTTTCACCCGCGAAAGAGAGAAGAGGCAAATCACGCAAAAGAAAATCGTTCCCGAACTTCTCCAACAAAATCAATCTGTTGATGATTTTTTGTGAATTTCCTTGTCAGCACCACTTAAAATAATTTATTTCGCTTTGTTTACAAACATTGTCCATCTACAAAAAGTGACAGGACATTTTTCGGCGTGTGACGTTACGCTTGCATGTGTAGTAGTGAAAAAGATGTTCTGCCGAATAATCAAGATGATGATTTATTTAGATTGCTTTTACCGATCTTTCGTGCGCGAGAGAGGAGAGCCATGCTCCCTTCGGATTTTTGTTGAACGTCCAAAGATTTTCTTTTGATGATGATTATTCCATCGCTGCATATCAGAAAATTCTTTGGTATGTGATTATATGCTGAAAAATGGTATTGCATATGGGTAATTCTCCGCCAACTCACACAGCAGTTGCCCCGACCCCTCTTCGATTTGCGTGAAACTTTGTCCTAAGGGGTAACTTTTGTCCCTGATCACGAATCCGAGGTCCGTTTTTTGATATCTCGTGACGGAGGGGCGGTACGACCCCTTCCATTTTTGAACATGCGAAAAAAGAGGTGTTTTTCAATAATTTGCAGCCTGAAACGGTGATGAGATAGAAATTTGGTGTCAAAGGGACTTTTATGTAAAATTAGACGCCCGATTTGATGGCGTACTCAGAATTCCGAAAAAACGTATTTTTCATCAAAAAAACACTAAAAAGTTTTAAAAATTCTCCCATTTTCGTTACTCGACTGTAAAAATTTTGGAACATGTCATTTTATGGGAAATTTAATATACTTTTCGAATCTACATTGTCCCAAAGGGTCATTTTTTCATTTAGAACAAAATTTTCATTTTAAAATTTCGTGTTTTTCTAACTTTGCAGGGTTATTTTTTAGAGTGTAACAATGTTCTACAAAGTTGTAGAACAGACAATTACAAAAATTTTGATATATAGACATAAGGGTTTGCTTATAAACATCACGAGTTATCGCGATTTTACGAAAAAAGTTTTGAAAAAGTTGGTCGTCATCGATCATGGCCGTTCATGGTCACCCGCGACAGACACGGACGACGAAACAAAGAGAAACGCAAAAGTAACTTTTTCAAAACTTTTTTCGTAAAATCGCGATAACTCGTGATGTTTATAAGCAAACCCCTTATGTCTATATATCAAAATTTTGTAATTGTCTGCTCTACAACTTTGTAGAACATTGTTACACTCTAAAAAATAACCCTGCAAAGTTAGAAATTTTAAAATGAAAAATTTTGTTCTAAATGAAAAATGACCCTTCTGGGACAATGTAGATTCGAAAAGTACATTAAATTTCCCATAAAATGACATGTTCCAAAATTTTACAGTCGAGTAACGGAAAATGGGAGAATTTTAAACTTTTTAGTGTTTTTTCGATGAAAATACGTTTTTCGGAATTCTGAGTACGCCATCAAATCGGGCGTCTAATTTTACATAAAAGTCCCTTTGACACCAAATTTCTATCTCATCACCGTTTCAGGCTGCAAATTATTGAAAAACACCTCTTTTTCGCATGTTCAAAATGGAAGGGGTCGTACCGCCCCTCCGTCACGAGATATCAAAAAACGGACCTCGGATTCGTGATCAGGGACAAAAGTTACCCCTTAGGACAAAGTTTCACGCAAATCGAAGAGGGGTCGGGGCAACTTTTCCCGATTTCGTGTGAGTTGGTAGAGAATTACCCATATGAAAGAATTGAAAAATATGGTATCTGTTCCTTTATTGTTGTTTGAAACATGAATATGAAGGTGTTTTTTTTTAATTTCAACAAATTTAACTTGATTTGGATTCAGAGTCAAAGTTCGGCAATTTTCTGATTTCTGAGATGCTGAAAAAACCAGACTCTTTCCAATCTTGCATAAATGTTTTGAATAAATATTTTCAGATGTTGTGCATTAAAATTCTTGAAATTTTCAGTAACTCTAATCTGGTAATTGCAATTTATAAGCTTTGTTCCACGCTTAATATCCACGATTTATTCATAATGGCCTACATTAAGGCTCAATACCTAAACAATCACATCTACCGGTTAAAAGCAATTTCCCTCGCTAATTTATTCAATATTTGCTTGCTCAATCGACGTTAATTCGAACTGAAATTGTCTCCAATCGTCAAACACAAAATTGTTCACTCAAACCGTTGGAATAATTTATGGACCCCCTTTCCAGTACAAATGGCCACCAACCATTCCGTAACCGGTGAACCACGTTTAATGAAAACATAAATCAAACTCCAAACCGGAAAGGCACTATTATCTCGTAAAATTAGCTATACGAATGTAAATTTTTACCCACCTCCCGAAGTTGTTGGTCCCACAAACAACTACATATATATCGCACGCGGCGATGAAACTGGCGAACCCATAAAAAATTACCTCAAACAATTATCGAAACATATTCTTGTCATTCGAAATGTGCGCTCCCATGATGGCATGATGGTGGTTTATGGACTAGAACCGGCCGCAGACAGACATTCAGACAGGCCTGGTTTCCATTCTCGACGCAAATTTGCATACATAATTGACCGGCCACAACTCAACTGAACTGGAACTGAAATCGACTCGACCCGACCGATTGGTTGGAAGCAATTCGTTCCGGATCATTTGGTGCTTCGCTCGCTCAATTTCTGGATCCCGGCAAAACCCCGAGCCCGAGGAATGCAAATTGACTGCCGCACGGTGAAAATACCAGTCCAAATAGTTGGCAAAAGCAATTTTCCTCCCGATTTTCCACCCCCGTTTGCACTATTGACTCGTAGGTGGCGCAGTTTCTGCCGCGCGCGCCTAAAGTTATTCTAAGTTCATTTAATTTTATGGCTTTTTCCCTCCGTGCTGAAAAAAAGAAGGCCTATCAATTGCTGACCAGAACATTTCCGATCAATAAATTGATGTTTATGGCGAAAATAAGTGGCGCGCAAACAGTCTCTCTGAAAATTGAAATGAAGATTTCGCGTAACGACTTTTGACTGACGTTTACGACGGCGAAAAGGGGGTTACATTCCGTGAAATGGCGAGGTGGTGGTGCCTTAAGGGGAGCGCACTCATTACACCGACTGATGATGATTTGTCCGGGAATTCGCGGTCAGACACGGCTATGGTTAATAATTTGAGGGCAATAAGCATGGGGTTATTGGAAATCGTGAAAGGCATTTGAACTATTAGGGCCATTAAATTTTGTGCCGGCCAGGGTGGAATCAAATGAGCGGTTCAATAGGAAATGAGGTAGTAAAAAATTAATATCGGCGGCAAATATTGATACTGGAAGTGATTCGAAGAAAGCAATTTGGTGAGATTATTTCTAGTCAGGCATGATTGGAATCGTTATGGGTTGTTAAATCGGCTTTGAATTGAAGTTATTTGCTTATATCGGTTTTTATTTAACGTTGTTCGATTTTATTTAAAAAAAAATGTATAAATTTGTTTATTCAAAACAAATATTTGTTTAATCATTAACTTAATGAATATAAATGCCAAGCAGGAAACAAAAAAAAAACGCTGCCTTTATTTTGTATATATTGTTGTCCGATTAACTTCAATTTTTTTTAACTTTTCAGTTTTACAAAAGCTTAACTTAACACTTTAAACGGTTTCCATCTTTGCCCAGATAAAAAGTTCAACTATCAGGATACCACTGCCAATTAAAATTACTTTTACTATTTCTAAAACCATGTTAAATGTACGCAAATTAAATATTTGTTTTTTTACATATTTTCGATTGTTGGCTTAGGGTAGTACAAATATTTATAACAGTTTTTTTCAACCCCCCCCCCCCCTCCCCCCCTTCGAAATCAGCTCGAAAAGTCAGGGGGCATTTTTTTCCAACAATTTCAAAATTTCAATGGAATAATAAGTGCAGTTAGCTGAAATCAAATGAAAATGCATTCCACAGCGTTTAGAATAATTTTTAGCATGTTTTGGTTTATTTAAAAAAAAATCGCTCAAATGTTTGTGCTGATCAAATCTTTTATTTGTTGAGAACTAATAATTCAAAACGACTGAAATCGTGTAAAATACATTTTAAAACACTTTTTCCATTCACATGTTGAGACTTAAAAATGTTTCCGGTAGTCGGGCTTTAACGTGTGTCATACGCGTTATGATCTGAAATCCTTTTGGCCAGTTGTCGCACTTACATACATTTTCAGCGTTTGTCAAGAGAGTACGATAAGATTGAAACTTCTTTCATATGAAGAGGACAAGAATGAATGAATATTTTTTCGGTTTTTCTTGGGTATCAATGAAGGTCAAAAGGTCAAAAGGCATTGAGAGCTGAACAAAATGGTGATCTTAACTCAATTTGGCCCAAAATGCACGTGCGACAAGAAAATGTCCAAAGTGATATGGTAGCATATAATCCAAGATGGCGAGGTGGAGAATATAGAATATTCAGTCTAGACTCATTTATCCAAAGCCTCGATTATCTGAAGTTCTGTTTTTTTTTTCTAACTAGTTCTAGTTCTGCGACCCTATTTCATTCAAATTTTAGGGGTTGATTGTCTCTTCAATTACAAAATCCTTTTTTCATCAGTTCATGCATCAGCGCCATTTTGGCCACCATATTGTAATTTATACTTATAAATTACTTTATAGTTAATTTAGGGGTTATATTGAGGCTCGTAAAAAATAAAATTGTTTTCATGATTTGACTATTCGCAGTGGAATTTTCCAAGGCCTTCGGATTATTTAGTCTGGACTGTATTTCAGCAGTAATCTTAAAAAAGGTCATTTCAACCAGGGCTGTGGAGTCGGAGTCGGAGCCGGAGTAGGTGGAGTCGGGTCTTTTTGGGAAGCCTGGAGTCGGAGTCGGAGTCGTAAAAACTCAAACAGCTGGAGTCGGAATCGGAGCCGGAGTCGGCTAAATTTTATTAGCTGGAGTCGGAGTCGGAGTCGGAGCCGAAAATTTCTGATTACCCGGAGTTGGAGTCGGAGTTAGCTTAAATTCAACAAAAAATATGTAATTTTTTTTATTTTTTAGTATTTGCTATATAACAGATTAATTTACATAACTTCTTATTTTTTCAAGTTGCATGCGCTGCGTTGCCATTTTTATTTTTTAGAGATCAATAAATGATAACCTGTTAATCAGCTCTTACCCAAGTATGTAGTATCATCATAACTCGAAATAATAAAAAAAAAACAATATTGGTTTTGTAGTCAGAAAAATTTAATTGATTTTTGACTGCATCCTTTTGCCGATATTTATGTACCCTTTAAACTCAAATTTGACCAAATTTAATCTAGTTCTTTCTGAAAAAAGTACACACACAGTCATCTTATACCCCGATAGCGAATGTCTTCGTGGTTTTAAGTAAATTAATTTTCAGGAAAAAAGTTACTAGGTAAGTCAAAAAATATAAATAACAATCACTATTTATGGAAATCGAAAACAAAAACATCACTGACATCAAATATAAAAAAAAGTTGCAACTAATTTTGAAATCATCATTGAATATGTTAAATATATCGATTATCTTAATGTTTACTATTTCTCTACTAAAATCTGAGAATGTTGATCCTTAGGCAAATTATTTTGATATTGTTGCAAATTATTGTTGAACAAATCTTAAGATTTCAGGATAGGCAGGATTTCAAGATAAAACAATATCCGTGACCTAGAAATTATATATCCTGTGGATTTTTGTTTTCTATCCAACTCTATATTTTTTCATATATTTTGATGGAGGCGCACGACCATTCATAAAGCTTCGTTTTAGGTGAACATGCAAGAAGAATCGCGCGCCTCTTTTTAATTATATATATAAAAAAATAAAATTCAAATAAATCCAAAATTCCGAGGTAAAATATTTTCTAGGTTTCGGATATTTGAAAAGGACCTCTTAAGCGTCCTTACCACGAAGATTTTTTTAGATACATTGATTTGTAATACTAAACTTCTTCAGCGTGATGTCCATGTACGTCTTAAAAATTTCAATGGAGCTTTTATAAATAGTTTCGTTTAAAATTGTTAATTAAAAATACAAGGTGACTTTGATAGTCACTGTGCTTCTTATAAATGTCAACTTTAAAGTGAGCAAATTGTATTTATATGTTAAATCAATCATTAAGGCCAGCTTTCTTTTAATGATCATTAAAAAATTACAATTTCATATTTTAGCTTTAAATCTGTTCAAAACTCATTGAACTGCTTCCCACCATTTTGTCCACCAAATACATGACCTGCATCCATAGTGCAGTGTCTGGATTTCTGCTGCTGGACTCAACCAGCTGATCGACGTCGGATTAGACAAAGACAATAGTTTGCCTGTCCGAGCCTTTCTCCGCTAATTCGCATCGATCAGCTGGTCTTGTACAGCAGCAGAATCAGAACAATTAGACCGTCGTTGCGATCACTTCGCACTCCTCGCACCCTCGTCCACAGACTGGACTTGGTGGTGCAGTGATATTTGTTTTGTATTTTTGTGACGAATAAAAGTCTTGTGTTTTCGTTATCCTGCGTGTTTCACTGCATCGGCCAGCATCCGTAATTAACAAAATCAATTTAGTGAAAATTTGAGGTTAATTAAATAAATCCAAATTTACTTACCAAACTGTTCTTCTGAAAATGCCTTCAAAACTGACGTTTTTTTCTGTTTCAATAACGTCTAAAACTTGTAAAACAAGAAACTTTTTTCCAGTATTTTCCACTTGAAGAGTTTTTAAATAATCCTATTTATCAATGTTTTCGAAATAATAGTAAACTAATTTGAGTTTGATCGGCTACTCAGTCTGGGCAAAGTACTTTTGAGTAACTCGAACCGCCACAAAATTTGTGACCATAGCGACAGTTCAGTGTACCACCAGCTTTTGATGGAATTTATGACGTTAGCCTTAGAAAAGGCAGCTAACAAGAAACGTCAAGCTATTTCCCCCTGAAGAAGGCGCCAATCAGCGCCGAAACGTCGGACACAGCATAAACAGCGTTTTACTTTGCCCAGACTGAGTAGCCGATCAAACTCAAATAATAACAACAGTCGAACTCTCATCAATTATAGTAGTAAACTAACTTTTGAAATATTTATAAATATGTGGAGTCGGAGTCGGTGTCGGAGCCAACCATTTTTTGAAAGCTGGAGTCGGAGTCGGCTAGAGTTGGTGGGCCGGAGTTGGAGTCGGTTGGATCTGAAAGCCGGAGCCAGAGTTGGAGTCGGAGTCGGCTAATCCCAGAAAGCCGGAGTTGGAGTCGGAGTCGGAGTCGGAGTCGCTTGAAATATGACCCGACACCGCAGCCCTGCTATCAACAAAAGTTTACATCAATGATCTATTTGCTGCAGAACTACACCTAGCATAATTAGGCAACCACGACTCCGTATGAACAGCACAAAACCACTCTATTGGGTTGTTAGATACCAAAATTGATCCCAATCGGGGCCCCCACGAAACTAATGACAGCTTGTTTGCGTTTCGATTCGGCTCGTCGTAAATTAAGCCGCTTCCCACAGTCCCACAGCAATCTTCCATTTTAAATTTAGAGAAGAGAAGTATAAAAAAAACCCCTCTAAACATTTAAAGGAAATGGCTGGGTGGAATTTAATTGAATCTATTACCTGTCCCGATATCGATCGGTCGATAAAATCCGCCGGGGCTCATCTAGCCGAGGACTTTAGTTTGGCCAGCCTTTCCTGTTTCCCATGGATTAGCCCTGCGCGCGCACGCCATCTGTTGGACGCCTCCAAAAAAATGTTCAAACTCTCATCTCGTCGATGGTGCGGAGTTCAACCAACCCGAAAAATAGACAAAAAGAGGCGATGATTATCGATTATTATTACCCCTTGTCTATTCTATGTTTTATTTTCCCTTTTTCCTTTTCTCAATTTTCGACTAATTCCGTTGTTGATGTGTTTTTTTTTTCCTTTCTTCGGGCGGTTTTTCATCTTCCCCGGGGGTTGTTTTATGTGTTTTTATTGCGCCGTCGTCGTGGGCTCACAACAAAACAGCACAAAGGTATCACAAAAATTGGAGAAGAAAAGCAACTCCAACCACCAACGGGCCAACGGGAGATGGATGTAATCGATTACAATAAATTAGAAAGAATTCTGGTAATTTATGTTATGGTCCTAATGGCGCCGGATGCGCTGCGGTGTCTTTCTTTGAGGAGTTTTTTTGTTATTCTGTCTTTTGGGACCTCGATCGAGTGACCCCCACGGATTGTCCGCCGAAGAGCTGTCCAATGGGAAACGACAGGTTTATGGGTGCACTTTATGTGAACAGGTTGTGGGTGGAGGGAGGAGATGGATTTTAAATTTAGGAGCTGCAGACATTTTGACTAGGAAGAAATAATTCATTTTTTTTTAAATGAAACTCAATACAACGTCTCTTTGGCTGGAACTGGTTTAAACAAGATTTCGAAAACAGGAATATTTAAATTACGGTATACAAAATTATTTAAATCTCTTACGCCCTTTTCAAATGTTGTTCTCGAGTGCAACTGGCTCAACATACACAAAAATGGCCTATGGCTAGGATAACATGTCTGTAAAATTCGGAATTCGGTCGAGTTATGAAGTATCTGAAAATTTACTGTTTTGGGCTGTTTGGGCCAATCCTAAGCATTCATGAAAAATAATCTAATCCAATAATTTAATCCAAAAATTTGATTTCACAAAAGAATTTTTTCACTTAATCAAGTCTGGGCAGAATAAGTTTCAGTATTCTTTGAACATGAACAGTGTAAAAAAAATTGGTAAAAATAAATTGTTTAAAAAAAACCATCAGTTCTTGAAATGTTATTGAAATGTTTTTTACTTATTTCTATTTGAATTTAAAGATTCGATTAAAATTTTAAGGTTCAAAAAATTATTTATTTTTATCTATTTTTATAGGTTTTTCATCCAAAGCATTATAAAATAAATTCAAAACTATTTTAAAGAAGCTGGCATTAAAAAAAATTCTGCAAAGTGTCCATTCGTTGAAATGTATCATACTCGAAAGCAAATCAGAAATATTCCTCTTAGGCTTGTGCAAATTTTATTTAAAGTTTTTGTCTCCTCTCCTTCAAAATTGGCCTAAAAAATAAGGGTGCAAAAAAAATATTTTTTCAAAAAACTTCAAAATTTCAATGTAAATTTATGTGCAATAAACTGAAATCAGCTGCGTTTAGAATCTTTTTAAGCATGTTTGGATTGACTTAAAAAAAATGATTTTTTGAAAATTGTCGTTGTAAATCAGGGGTGCTCAAAGTTTTTGAATGGCGGGCCAAATTTGAAGTTCACATAAGCTTGCGGGCTACATGAGAAAAAAATGATTTTTAAAATTTAAATCTATAAAACTAAAAAAAAGTGTTAGAAAACGAAAAAATAAACAGTTTTGTACAAGAAAGCCAGCAATCAATTGGAATTTTTTTTATTAAAATCTGAAGATCAAAAAAAAATACCAGCAAAAACATTATTCATCTGCTTCTCATTGCAACTTTCATTACATTAGTGAAAACACGATTGTTGAAATCGTGATTTCACAAATTTAATGAAAATTTTAAAGTTCTATTTAAATTGATTTTTTTATTTATTTTTTATATATGGGTAATTCTCTACCAACTCACACGAAATCGGAATAAGTTGCCTCGACCCCTCTTCGATTTGCGCGAAACTTTGTTCTAAAGGGAAACTTTGGTCCCTGATCACGAATCCGAGGTCCGTTTTTTGATATCTCGTGATGGAGGGGTGGTACGACCCCTTCCACTTTTGAACATGCGAAAAAAGAGGTGTTTTTCAACAATTTGCAGCCTGAAACGGTGATGAGATAGAAATTTGGTGTCAAAGGGACTTTTATGTAAAATTCGATTCGTGATCAGGGACAAAAGTTACTCCTTAGGACAAAGTTTCACGAAAATCGAAGAGGGGTCGGGGCAACTGCTGTGTGAGTTGGCGGAGAATTACCCATATATTTAAGAAGAGGTGACACAAATTTTGTAAAAGTGTGTCATTTATTTTTTAAATTTTGTGCAATCTTAATTATAAATATTTTTTTAAGGATTTTTCGAAAATGATTCCTCCAATTGTAATAAAATTTCAATAGATATTTGATGCAAATTTTGACATAATTTACTCTTTTTAACCACATTTAAACCTGTTACGAAACGTGTTTAAATAGGCATAAACTTAACTTTAATTTCCAGGAATTATAAAATTACTTAAAGTGAAGACTTCCATCATTGCCATGATTTTTCGTTCAAAGATATAAATTTTGCGTCCCTATCAATATTTTGACAAAATTCCTTCTACTAGTTGTTTAGAGTAGTGCCCTACACATGCTGATTCCTTTTGGTAACGATTATCCTTGCAAAGTTATGTAAATCGTCATTAATCAATGATTGCCAACTAGGACGTCAGTGATTGTAGTACAACACTATATTTTTTAAATTAAATTTTGTTTGAAAACAATATTTTCAAAACATTTAAATCAAGACTAAGATTTGAAAAGGGCCAAACATTCAATATTACGCCCTTTTTAAATGTTTGTCTTGTTTTAAAAAATTCGAAATTATTTTTTTCGAAAAGATAGGAAAATTTCACGAATGTTTCATACTTAAACATTGTAAATTGAATCATTAGTTGCTGAGATATCGACATTAGAAAATGGTGGGTTGTTTGGGTGAGACTTAGAAAACATCAATTTTCCTGTTTTTAAACCATTGCATGGCAATATCTCAGCAACTTAGGATCGTATCAACAAAGTTCAAAAATGCAAAATATAGAGAATTTTCTCAGTTTTTCAAAAATATTGTTTTCAAAACTGGGCAAACATTTGCAGTAATTTAAAAAATTAAAAACTGAAACTATTCTCAAAAAATTCACATAGAAATAGATTTAACTTGAAAACGGTGCACTTTATCAAAATTTTACTGAAGTACTTTTTGATTGCAAATTTGATATTAAATCGAAAATTGAAGTTGTAAAATTTTGGCGATCTACATTTCGATTTTATGAAAAAATCAGTATTGATTCAAAAATTCATAACTTTTTCAAGGGTTTTTTGCACAACCTGAAATTTCTGAAAAGTTGGCATTTTATGTCCTCTAAACATATCAAAAAACAAAAAAAAATAAAAAATAGTGTTCTTTTGCAAATCAAGTTTTAGTGACAAAAAGTTAAATAAAAAATCACCAATTTTTTTTACCGTGTATCATATTTTTTCTGTGTAGTCTATATCCATACCTACAACTTTGCCGAATACACTAAATCGATCAAAAATTATTTCAAAAGATACAGATTTTTGAATTTCCATACATCATTTTTGGATGGACAGCTGCCAAATTTGTATGGAAAATTAAATGGACAAACTAATGATGCAAAATGGCTTCTTTGGGCAAACCGAAGGCACCAAAAAAGTTTCAGTCGGATTAAAAAATACAAAAATTAAAATTCTAAAAAAAGATCGATTTCGTAGAGAATTGCTCAAATGCATTTTAAAACACTGTTTCCATTCAAATGTTGAAACTAAGGCTTGTTTATATTTTTTTTGCCTCCCCCCCCCCTCGACCCCGGACAGAGCCGAGGGACAAAAACTTTGAAAAATATTTGCATCGGCCTAATGGCCTGAATAAAGAAAATTTTCCCAGAACCATCATGGCCAAACAGTGAAACTCGAGTAGCACTTTTCTAGCACCATTAAAATGATGTTATCCAACTGTCTAAACTTCTTGATCAGGCATAATTTGTCTTTCCCCTCTGAATGTCTCGGAGTGAGATCCCTATCATCTGTCCAAATTAAATATACATTGTATAACCTTAAGATGGAAGAACCTGGAACCAGTTCCAAACTTACGAAAATGACGACCATAAAGCAGCAAAAAATAAAACAAATTTGCCACAAAACAGCTTCTGGTTTCGCTCAGAACATCCCAACCGGACATGGTCGGGTCAGACCCTGCGAAAATAAAGGTCACAAACAGTAGCCCTCCAAGTTGTGACGATTACAAGCAGTCCGACGAGACGCAAATCTTCCCAGAATTTGGGATCTCGTAGCTCTGACCGAAAGCGACCTTCCCCATTAATCAAGACCTTAAAAGCCTTGTTACATCACTCCCGGAAAGGAGAGGAGCAACAACTTCAACACCACTCTGACGAGCTGCAAGACTGACTGAACCTGAAGGGGTTTCGATTTCCCAATTATATGATTAAATTGTCATTACGGGCAGTTCTAGTGGGGAGACAAAAAGTGCCGAGGGGACAACTCAACTGCGTTTAATTAGCGTGTTCCTGAAGAGTGTGGAGGCCAATTATTTCGCCTTTTCACGAGTTCAATTCAACCCTTTCGGCCAATTTGTTAATGGCAAAGGCTGTGGTGGAGCGACTGGAGGTTGGCGGCATTTGAACTCAACAACAATCATCAATGGGCTTGGGCACATGTTCCAATCATTAATGCATGGTTGCACCCCAATGCTGGTTGTAATTGTCCTGGTCGGTTAATTGGGTTGTGTAAGGCAAAATCATAAGGTTAATTCGATTTAAGCTGAAGCTCTTACGCTTATTCAATAAACAATGCAACACTTTAAAAAATCCGAAGATGATAAAATGATAATAACCTGGGCAGACGGTAATAACAAAATTAATAATATTTCAATAACAAATCCTGTTAAAATAACAAAAAGTGTTATTATTTTATCCTGAAGTTCAACTTCAAGAAGAAAAAATAATAACAGTTTCTGATAAAATAACAAAATTTGGTATTGAAGTGATATTATATTGAAAATGTTTAATAACACGCTAATAAGAGGAAATGTTAAACATTTCAAAAACTCTCTTAATAACAAAATTTGTTATTCGTTCGGTATACTGACTTAGAAATAAAATTACCATAAATCGCACAAATGGAAAAGTTTGTAAGTGTCCATAACAGAATCTGTTATTATTTTTTCTTTTGTTAAATATGATCTTTGGGATAATTATGTCTTATTTCGTCGGGGTCATTATTTTGGCCATGAAATGGGGTCCTTCAGCTAAAATTATTCTAAAAAGTTGAAATTTTGGAAGTTGATTTTTTTTATTATTTGATATACCCCCTAAGGGACTTTGCTAAAATTGGCTAGAACTATGGGATAATTTTGACCAATTTCGTCGGGATCATTATTTTGCCCATGAAATGGAGTCCTTAAGCTGAAATTATTCTGAAAAGTTGAAATTTTGAAAGTTTATTTTTTTAATTATTTGATGTACCCCCTAAAGTATTTTGTTTAAAATTGTTAGAACTATGTTATAGTTTTGACCAATTTCGTCAGGGTCATTATTTTGGCCATGAAATGGGGTCCTTAAGCTAAAATTATTCTAAAAAGTTGAAATTTTGAAAGTTAATTTTTTTAATTATTCGATATACCCCCTAAGGGATTTTACTAAAACTGGCTAGATCTATGAGATAATTTTGACCAATTTCATCGGGGTCATTTATTTCACCATGAAATGGGGTTTCAAGCTAAAATTAATCCGATAAAATTAACTTTTGAGAGTTCATTTTTTTAAATTTTTTTATATTCCCTAACGGAATTGATTTATTTATTGAGAATTTTTAAAGTGTGAATAACAAAAACTGTTATTATTTTCACAGAGCCAGGAAGTCGCAGCTGACATTGAAGTTCGAGATGGAGTAAGACCTCGGAAACTGCATCGGATTCAGCAAATTTTCAGCAACTTTCACTTGGAGTCGGAATCTGTGAAGTCTGGTATTTTTGGAGAGCTGAAGTCGTCGTTGACGTCATATCCTGCATCCAGAGTCGGAGTTGTCTTCAAAGTATGGATTCAAAGTCGCTTGGAGGTACCCGACTCTGCAACCCTGACTAGTACAGAGGAGTTATGGCAACTGCAGGTTTATTTGCAAATTACAAATAAACCAAAACAATAACTTTTTTTTGTTATGGAGACATACTAGTTCAATAACATTTTTTGTTATTATGCTGCTCTACCTCTCCGCACAAAATAACAAATCTTGTTATTCCTTCATGATTCCTTCTGTGTTATTGGTTTGTTATTGCAAAAACAACATAATAACAGTTTAAGTTATTCTTCGAACAAATCTTTGTTATTGATTTTTGTTATTTTAACAACTAATCCGATCATCCCAATAACATATTTTGATCTTCTCATAATATCAAAAACTGACCTTCCCAAGTTATTTCCGTCTGCTCGGGCAGTTAAAATTTTTGGTCAAAAAAGCAAATTAAAAAAAATCTTTCAGCCGTCAAAAACTGAAAAACAACCTTAAACAGCATCTCACGGAATAAATCACAACCATGTCGTAAAGTTTATTGCGTGCTAATAAAGTTCCAATTTCCCAACCAAAGCAGCTACCGAGAACTCCCTCCCGAATGGAAATAAAACCACTCATCAAACGTTTAGCAGAACCCAAAACCGCTTCCAAAGAGTGGGGTAGAACGGGAACGTGTAAAATTTCACCTTAAAACCTCTCCGGAAAGATCCAAAGAGCTCGAGATAAGTGCTGCCACACTGCCAGTTGTGCCATAATCAACTTCACAACACCCCACTTTGCCAAAAACAACGAACCAACCAACTCGAAGGGGGTGGGAGTAATCTCCCCCTCTTCCAGCTTCCCGCACCCACCCTTGAGCTTGGGTGGAGTCATAAATTTTGTGCCGTTTTTTGGTATGTAAATTAAAATTCAAATCGGAGTGAAACCAGAAGCCACCGTCCTACCGTTCGTCGGTTGGTTGGAGTTCGGGTCTTCCCGGAGAACGTGCCTTATCGCGGTGGCCACTTTTGCACGCCACAACATTTGGAACCTCACCCCTCCCTCACATTCCCCATCCAACGTAGGGCACGGGTTTGGCAGCACGAGAACCTGGCAACACTGGCCCCTGCTAGCAGGATTATCCTTAACGACCTCCCCGGGGCATGTCCCCGTTGATGAAGGGGTAATAATTAGTTGTTGGGTTGGGGTGATTGTGTGGGGATCCAGGTTTGGCCACTATAAAATAATACCATTAAGAGATGCTAATCGGGTTCGCTAAAAGGGGTTGAAAATAGGGGGTGGCGTTGTGAAAATTGATTGTTTTATTACCACCTCTGGGTTGGTTTAAAAGTTAAGGGAATAGAGATGGAAGGATTCGTGCTATTTTGAAAGTTTATTCTTCTCATTGGATTTATAAATTATTGTAAATGTTTTCGAAAAAATAAGAATACTCTAAATTGCACAAATATTTACTACAAGTTTAACTTTCAATTCAAAACCAATCAAACACTCCCTCTAATGAAGCAAAAACAAACTTTTCCACGCTAAATTGAAATATAACCGTTTTTCGCTCTACCAGGGATCTACACGCCACTGCAGATGATCTCTCTTTTACGATCTCCCTTATAGTTCAGTCACAAGTTCCTTCCCAAAGAGGTGGGTACGACCGCTTTTACGACCGATTCGTTCAACTGTTGTGAGCATTCCTGGCTGTGCCAACCCCAAAGAAGAAACGCCATCAATTGAAAGGCAATAAAATTTTAATATCAAAATCATAATCAAATCACGTTTAGCACATAAAACCCTGGTCTTCTCTTCTTCAACTAAAATTATTTCTCCCCGCGGGCGAAAGCGAAATGTCAGATGTCAATGATTCAATTTCGATTTTTCCTCCCGCGGCCACGAAATGCAACCCATCAGCGAAATGTGCAACGAGTTGAAACTAATATTTTTATTATATCGTTTTTGCCCGGGTCGATTCACCTTAACCGGTTCAGCGCATGAACCTTTGCCGGGCGGGACAAATTGGAATGTTTTCCAATAAATTTTCGTGCCACAAATGAAAAACGTGCTGCTCGAATGGTGAACGATTTATTTGTCCGAGGATTGTTGGTTTATCAATTGTGGCGACCGTAATTTAAGTGACTTATTTCGTTCCGAGGTTTATCAGCAGGAAATCAACTAAACTATACAAATGAACTAACTATCTGCACCGATTTCTAGAAACTGACTAAGCGCAAAAATTAGAATTCCATCGACTCCTGAAAAATGCACAAATTTAGGCATCACAAACACACCCAAAAATGTCCACGTGAAGCAGCTAACAATTAGATGAACACAAAAACCAAGATCTGGTGCGATGAAACCCGCACATGACTTTATCGTTGAGTTTGCATCTCCAGGCTGAATCATTCTCTTGCGAAGCTATTTAACCCTTGAATGCAGTTACATTATTTATTTTCGAAGCATGAATTTAAATTTAATGAATTTTCAAATTCAATGTATCCTTATTCCTATAAGAATACTTTTTTCGGTTAACCACATATTTCAAATTAAATCAAAAATTTCAAATAACTTCATATATTTATTTTTTAATTATATTTCATCTAAAATTAATAATTGAATTTCATCGTTATTTTTACCACGTGATTTTGCTCGAATAAAAAAAATCCAAGGCAATCCTAATTTGGTCCTGCGCCTTCTCAAATCTGATAAAACGTGGTAAAGGGACCAATGCTGATTTGTCAATATTTTTATGCAACAGTAAGAAAAGATTAAAAACCATTTCTGATCACTTTTGTTTGTTTTAATGCCAAAATAAAAACAAAATGGACAAGAACATTTTACGACCAACTTGGAACAAGAAGTCAATAGTATGAGTTCTGTCGAGAAGGGCCGCCTACTCGCCCCCCTTCTAATGTATCCTCGTTGTTTATGGATAGCTCCTTAAGAAGAATATTCTATATTTTCTCCGTATATGAATACTATCTCTAAATTTTTTGCAAGGTTAATTTTTATTGTTTTTTGCCTTCCTCACGTTACTGAGGAAAGGCTATAAAATCACTCGAAAAATGAACTTCTCAATTAGACCTCCTAGACCCACCTTCATGTATACCTATCGACTCAGAATCAAATTCTGAGCAAATGTCTGTGTGTGTGGTGGGATGTTGATCAAAAAATTGTCACTCGATTATCTCAAGACTGGCTAATCCAATTTTGTCCGTTTTGGCCTCATTCGATCCGCCCTGGGGTCCCATAAGTCGCTATTAAAAATTATGGAGTTTAGTTAAGTACTTTAAAAGTTATACTTAAAAACGATTTTAAAAAAAGTTCGGAAGATTGTAAAAAGGGTGGTTTTTGTAGTAAAACCCGTCATGCTATACATTTTTAGAAAGGTATTTAAAAGACCTTTCCAACGCGCCTAAGACATTGAAGATCTGACAATTCTATCAAAAGTTATAAGCACTTAAGTGTTATTTATACGCTTTTTGGAGGCCGGATCTCAGATATGTTGATGAAAACGTTGTCCGGATCTCTCATGCAACCTATCGTTGGATAGGTATTCAAAAGACCTTTCTAACGCGTCCAAAACATTGAAGATCTGACAACCCTATCAAAAGTTATAAGCACTTAAGTGTTATTTACGCACCTTTTGCATTTTGGATAGCACCCTTTAAATGTGAGGAAGGCGCCAACCACCTAAGGGTGGATTAAGTAACGTTTTTTTACTATTTTCATATAACTTTAGAAAAACATGTTTCACTTTGAAAATTTAAGGCTGGACCAATTGTTAAAAAAAGAAAGCTTATTAGATTCCTTCCGAGTTTATGTCCCTGGCCTCTGACGAAAGTCGAGGTTTAAGGAATGCTATAACCATCAAAGTTGGGATAAAACTGTTCATACAAAAACGTCTGCTCTAATAACTCGTCAGGGTTAACTCGGATCGTTTGTCATAAAATTTTACATAAAAATCTTACATTTGACAATGATCCGACACATTTAACGCCACTTTTTGGTGGAATTTGTAAATATTTGGTTTTCCCCATAAATTTTGTCGATTTTTTTCCATTCAAACTTTCACGATAAATAGTAGCTCGAAATTGGCACAGTTACTTATTTTTACCTAAGGCCAGATAAAGATTTTCAAAAATTTCAATTTTTCTTGTCACTCTATTGCTTGTCTAGTCCATATAAAATTGATTTTTTTTATTTTATTTTTTTTTTATTTTTCAACATTCAAATAGTCCTCGCCAAGACGAGATATTTGCAATTTAGTGACCAAAAGTTCTAACCCTTTTCAAAGTTGTTTTTTTATTTAACATCGATTTGAGCAAAACTATGGCTACTATTTTTACAAACGGGAAGGCGTATTCTTTGGTTATTTTTGTTTTGCTGGTTTCAAACAGATATTTTAAAAACAAAAAAATCAAATTATTCGTTCTACAGCATTGTCTTGGCGTTCTCGATTGCGAGATTCCTACTCGAAACTAGGTGTCCGAAGGTTTGGTTGTTGAGGCAACTGCAAACTTCTTTTTACACCTTAGTTTCCATCCACCTCGGGATTCGAACTGACGGCCTTTGGATTGTTAGTCCAACTGCCTACCAGTGACTTCACCGAGGCAGGACCCAGGGAGACGATTCCTTTACCTGGACTGAGCTAACGACCTAACCTTTTTAGGATAGTCCGGGGCCAACATTTACTTCCCCATCCGACGGAAGGTGTGGTCAGACAAATCTCATCTCGAAAAATATTTTTATAACATTTTATGTAAAAAAAAAACATTTTTTTCATTGTGACGTAAATGCCAAAGACATTTATACAGCTTTTTAAACATTTACAAATAACGCTCAAGATGATCAATGTTTTTGAAACAATAGTTTTTTTCACGAATGAATTTTCAAGGATTTCTTTTTTTTGCACGCACTTGATCAAATAATCTTTATGATTAATTGATGTTTAAGTCACATTTCGAAAAATATTCGAGTGAATTTTATGAATAATACGCTTCCTCTTTTCCTTTTCACCGATGAAATTTGAACAACTCATTTCAAACAAACATTACATTTGCTCACCCTTTCAGGCCTGATATATGACCCAAAAATCAAATTTTCCAAAACTAGCCTATATTTTTTGTATTACCATAAGAATCATTTTTCCATCATTAACTTAAAAAAATATTTTCACAAAAAATCAGGCTTGAAAGGGTTAAACAATGTTATCATGTATTCTTTAAAATATTGGATGGTTATCTTTGGAATTATTTCTCATGTTGATGGTTTTGGAATTTTTTCGATGTAAATAAACTTGTGGGGTGAATGAATTTATCAAAAAATGAACTACTTTTTAGAAAAAATTATAACGCTACTCAGTCAAACAATTTTTAAACTGAATTTCTGCAGATGTAGGTGTTCGTATTTAATTTCCAATATTTTTCCAAAGGCAAAGTTGTAGTAATACACAATTATAAAAATAAAATGTTTCAAAATTATTTGCACCCTTGAGGGTTAAATACACCTCAGCGTCCCAGAGGCTGGGGCGCAAAAATGTTCTGGAGCAGAAACTGGACATCACAGGTTAAGAATCAGGAGGGGTATCTTGGGGAAGGAGGTCCAATTCTTCCCAGCCAGCGCGGTTCGCGCAGCAGTCGCTCGATCCTTTTATTCATGCACACAAACACAGCCTCAAACGCGAAAACATCACCATTAGCAGGCAGTCAGCAGCATCAGAGTGGCGGAGAAAATGAAAATGTAAAAGAAACAAATTCGAGAAGGAGTGATTCTCCTAAAAGGGTTGAAGAGCGAAATTGTCAACATATTTCTTCATGGCAAAACTATTTTTACTTCAATAAATATTTGAATTAAATCATGAATATTTTGAATTTTTCAATTTTTAACAAGTTACAATACTTTTTCAAAAAGTTTAAAAAAAACTCGTCACTCTCCTCCCGGGGGCTGCCGCGGTGATGCCGTCCAAAAAGAGGCAAAATTGTGTATCGGAAAAATTTTGATTGTGAACATAACTCAGGGAAAAATTTCTCAACTTGGGTGGTCCGATCTTGTTGCTGTTGCTGTTGCTGTTGGGGGCTCTTTGGAGTAGTGGTCTTTGACTCTGACCCGTGCGGCACGAAACAGCATCATTTGGCAGTGGCGGAGAATGAAGAAGTTGGGGAGTCGAAGTTGGTTGAAGTTTGGAGTGTTCTTCTCACAGTCTTCGCCAGCAGCAGAGAGAGAGCTTTGTGTCACTTATCTTGTGGGGCTTTTGCTCTTGCAGTTTATGGTCTTATTTTTGGTGAGATTTGGTGGAGCGAGTGCATGCAGCTAACTAGAGGGATCTTAGATGGCTTTTAAGGTTCACAGAAAAAAATAATGTAAATTTGGAAGCTATAATTTTGGAAGGTTGAATATTACCTCTTTTATGATATAATTTTACCTCAATTTAGACTGGAAAAGTGACATTACACCAGAAAAGTGGTAAAATTACACATTTCCAGAGGTAAAATTACACCTTTTTTTCTGACATAAAAGATGTACCCCTTCCCAGATGTAATATTACCATGATTTTTTTTTCTGTGTTCATTTAAGTAATTAAAAACTGTAGAAATTGATATAAACAGCACAGATTTTCGAAGATACCCATTCATATTTTTTGTGACAAATTTTTATGGCGACTTATATGAACGAAACTCTAGAAAATGTGTGTTATACAAATTAAATAAACTAAAAAAAAATGTAAAATAAAACCAATAAATCTAGAAGTCACCCCCTAACAATCGCAACAAAAGCCGCGGGTAAACCTGGTAGGACGAAAAATAATCTCTTTTTCAACAAGCGAATATGTTCACAATGCTAATAGATGGGATCTTTGGGGCCATTCAAAGACCTTCCCCGGGTAACAAATTACGGCAAACGTGTATTATGAGCTCCCACCGAATTCAGCTCCGATTACCCGATATCAATCTCTTTTTTCAGGATTGTTGGATGGTTGTATTTCTTCGGAAAAAGCTTTTTCTTTTTCTTCTTCATCCAAAACCAAGCAAGCGTAGGAGAACTAATGATCAAAGCCAGCGTTGAACTTAACGAATAAATTATGCATTCATCTCCCTTCTGCTCATGGCTTGCTGCCGTTCACGCAAATATGATCATCAGCCGAGTCTCCGTTTCTCAATCCGTGAAGTGGTGGTCATTTTTCAAAAAGGCAAGCTCCACGCTGGTGGGGATCACGTTCTAGCTAGATGAAAAATTGACCAACTGTTAAGTCTCTGTCCTCTTATGATCCCTTATTAGCTGGTGCGCGTGACAGGTCTCTTCATAGAACTTCCCCAACTCCGTTTAGCTTAAGCCGCCTAATTGATCATAATTTTGATCGTTCCATTTGTCTGGCTAATAGTGATCATTTTTTTTTTCTTCGAAGGTATCGTTTACACACGTGTGTGTCCCCCAAGCAGAAAAGGGTTTCGAATTTATCGGTGCCAGATCAAATGGCTCGGCAGAGGTTGGACAAATGTGATCAATCTCTATCACGGTCCACGTAAAGTCACAGCTTTTGACAGGTTTGGATTTGATCGGGGTAAGGCGATAGACGACGAAGCTGTGAAATCCTAAAATGTGTGACATTGATGATTGCGTCCAGATCAAGATTGGTTGTAATGGATGATGTGTGTAATCACTTGAGTTTGATCGTTGGTGGCACAATAAAATAAAACTCCACTTTGTTAAATTTGTCGTTAGAAAATTTCAAAAAACATTTTTTGCAATTACTTTGTAAAACTGCTTTTACAGATGAATTTCCAGATCAATTTTCAGTTTCAATGTTAACTGGAATTTAATCATTCTGCTCACCTTATAATCAATATCAGAAGAAAAAAATCAAAATCACATCAAAATTACTAACCAAACTCATCGCCAGCAATCCCGCTAAGCACCATAATTCGCCTCAGCAACGGTTCGAGCATTTCACCAGCATGACTAACAGCCACGATCGATCTCTGAACGTGTAGAGTTTGTTGCCTGTGCATAACCCATTATAATTTATAGCTTTATTCAGCCGCGCGCGAGTTCGCTCATAAATAAATGCAAACAAAACACGTTCACAGTTTCTTCGCCAGCCATGGTCCTGGTGGATGTTCCGCGTGATACCGCACATCAGAAGGGTCGATTGGATATAATTTTTGCAATTTCTGGCCTGGCCTGGCTTGTCGGCATGACCGGCTGCTAAATGGTTTGCTGAAAAGTGGCGAAAAGGTATTTCAAGTCCCCGTCGTCGTCGTAGTCGTTGTCTTAGTTGGGTAAAGTCCCTGTTCGATAGGTGCGCATATTTTCGTGATGAAATGCTGTGGCGGTAGCAGCAACTCCCAATGGGGGAAAATCTCTGCAAAGTTAAAATAACTAAAAACATAAAACATAAAACATAAAACATAAAACATAAAACATAAAACATAAAACATAAAACATAAAACATAAAACATAAAACATAAAACATAAAACATAAAACATAAAACATAAAACATAAAACATAAAACATAAAACATAAAACATAAAACATAAAACATAAAACATAAAACATAAAACATAAAACATAAAACATAAAACATAAAACATAAAACATAAAACATAAAACATAAAACATAAAACATAAAACATAAAACATAAAACATAAAACATAAAACATAAAACTTAAAACATAAAACATAAAACATAAAACATAAAACATAAAACATAAAACATAAAACATAAAACATAAAACATAAAACATAAAACATAAAACATAAAACATAAACATAAAACATAAAACATAAACATAAACATAAAACATAAAACATAAAACATAAAACATAAAACATAAAACATAAAACATAAAACATAAAACATAAAACATAAAACATAAAACATAAAACATAAAACATAAAACATAAAACATAAAACATAAAACATAAAACATAAAACATAAAACATAAGACATAAACATAAAACATAAAACATAAAACATAAAACATAAAACATAAAACATAAAACATAAAACATAAAACATAAAACATAAACATAAAACATAAAACATAAAACATAAACATAAAACATAAAACATAAACATAAAACATAAAACATAAAACATAAAACATAAAACATAAACATAAAACATAAAACATAAAACATAAAACATAAAACATAAAACATAAAACATAAAACATAAAACATAAAACATAAAACATAAAACATAAAACATAAAACATAAAACATAAAACATAAAACATAAAACATAAAACATAAAACATAAAACATAAAACATAAAACAAAAACATAAAACATAAAACATAAAACATAAAACATAAAACATAAAACATAAAACATAAAACATAAAACATAAAACATAAAACATAAAACATAAAACATAAGACATAAAACATAAAACATAAAACATAAAACATAAACATAAAACATAAAACATAAAACATAAAACATAAAACATAAAACATAAAACATAAAACATAAAACATAAAACATAAAACATAAAACATAAAACATAAAACATAAGACATAAACATAAAACATAAACATAAAACATAAAACATAAAACATAAAACATAAAACATAAAACATAAAACATAAAACATAAAACATAAAACATAAAACATAAAACATAAAACATAAAACATAAACATAAAACATAAAACATAAAACATAAAACATAAAACATAAAACATAAAACATAAAACATAAAACATAAAACATAAAACATAAAACATAAAACATAAAACATAAAACATAAAACATAAAACATAAAACATAAAACATAAAACATAAAACATAAAACATAAAACATAAAACATAAAACATAAAACATAAAACATAAAACATAAAACATAAAACATAAAACATAAAACATAAAACATAAAACATAAAACATAAAACATAAAACATAAAACATAAAACATAAAACATAAAACATAAAACATAAAACATAAAACATAAAACATAAAATTCTAACCAACTGCTTCCAAGATATCAGCTTTAAAAAATATTTCTTTATAAAATGCTTTTTCATAAATATTTACAAAATTGCAAAACATTTTTGAAAAAATAATCTTGAAAACTGTGCACTTTACCAGAAAAAACTTAAGTCAATTTCGAATGAAATTTTGGCCGTGTAACTTTTAAGAATTCTACTTCTTGTTATGAAATGTCAAATTAATATCAAGATTTTTTTTTGTGTTACTATTTTTTGAAAGGAAAAATCGTTTATAAAAAATATGTATTTTTGGGATTCAACTTCAAGTGTTAACAAGTCATATGAAAATTGAGAATTTTTTTCTATACAAATATTTTTTCATAAAACTTTGCTCACGACACCAAAGAGATAAGAAAAGATTTTCAAGAAAGATTTCAAATATTCACAAGCCCATTTTGTATGATCAACCAGTGAACTACTCATGCAAATGGCTTCTTTTGACATATGGAATGCATAAAATTTGTTTGTTCAAATAAATAAAAATAAGATTCAAACAACGCTAGAGGAATGTTAAACTCCAAAGTTTTTTTTCAAGCCAAAAACAATTAAAAAAAACAAGTGATTGAACTTGTATGCTTCATTTGATGAAATAATAAATCTGGAGTTTTTTTTTGAAAAGGTCCAATAACCAAAATTTCAGTTTTTGCTTTTTGGGTGTTTTTAAAAACCCCTGACTCAAAGCGGTTTCAAAAACACCCAAAAAGTAAAAACTGGAAATTCGGTTTATTTGACCTTTTCAAAAAAACTTCAGAAATAATGATTTACTGAGGTAAATCATGATGATTTATTTTTCTTTGTTTAGATCAAGCAGATTTGATTATGAAAAAAATAGAAATAATATTTAATGACAGTTTCCAAATTCCAAACAGCTTAATTTCGCAGAGAACTAATTACTGATAACTAATTTTAGTAATAATTTTTCATTTTTTTTGCATTCGAAAGAAATCTTGAAAGAAAAGCACTCCTGAAAAAAATAATCTCACAAAAATTCAATTGACGATATCCCAGAAACTATTGGTATGATTTTCAATGTTTAAAAATGAAAAAAAATGCAAAATTTTCTTATCTTTTTACATAAAAAAAATAAAAAAAATAATAATTTGTTCTAAACTTTGAAATAATGAAATTTATCTATTTGTAGACCTTTCAAAAAGTAAAGATGGATTAAAAAAGTTCAAATTATTTTTATTGAAAAAATTATCAATTAAACTTATATTCCCGAAATACGTAAACTATTGGTTCTATTTCCAATGTAAAAAAATTAAGCTTTAGAAATTTCCCGAATTGCTTAAGTTTATTTTTTTACATTGGAAATAGGATCAATAGTTTACGAATTTTGGGAATTTAACTTTAACTGATAATTTTTTTCCGAGTCCCTTTTTTTTCCTAACAGTTATAACCATAACATACAACTTTGCTGAATAAATCGTGTTTGATAAGGAATAGTTGAAAACACTATAAAAGCGATTTTCCAAAGACCTCCCCAAGAGGTGAGTAGTTCGCATTTGCGTTGGGTGTTCGGTGGTGGGCTTCTGATCAACTTCCTAAAAGTGGCTGACATCAGGAATGCAAATATGTAACTTGGCCAGTTTTTAGCATTTTGGTCGACAACGGCCGATGATGATGACCTGAAATGAAGGTGTGAATTTAATTGCTTTTCTTATTTTGGTGCAGTTTCAAGCTCGAAGAATTCGGAATTCGTTGGAGGTCTCCAAGAAAGGACGCAGTCAAAATAGCATTCGTCGATTCGTCGAACGAGATAATTAACATAAATTCATGTCGGAGATGGAGATGGAGTTGCACGGTGCATTGTTCTGCGGGGCTCATAAAATATTCCAAGACTCCCGACGAGGGCACATAAATTCAGCTCGACCTCGACGACGGTGGAATTGTTCTGGTTGCTCACGACGACCCCGACTGCCACCAGGAGCAGTCCAAAAGGCAAATTCCAAAAAAGGGAATTTTCTCTTCGTACGCGATAATTCCCACTTTTAATGGCTTTTTATTCCAGGCTAGTAGCAGAAGCAGTGGCAAAACAACAGCCATTTCGACACCCTTGCTACTGCTGCTGCTGCTACCTCTAAAGCCAGGGAGGTCGACAGCATTTGCACACGTGGAAGAGATATGGTGAGTGTTGTTCGCGCTAATGTTTTGCCTCTATGGTCCGTGGCGATAAGACAATTTTCCATAGTAAACATTTCGTTGTAAGGGCTACCGCTAGAGAGAGGGGTCGTGGATCGTCCAGGAATTCCGACGGGGAAGGCAGGGCTGAAATTCAAGAAAAATATCTTTGACAATTTTTGAGCAACAGACTCTGAAAAATTGCTTAATTTAGCAAAAACAATATTTCAAAAAAAGCGAAACAAAAATTTTGACTCTTTTGAGTCACTCTGGATATGAATTTCCAAGCTCAACCCTGATCCAACTTCAAATGTTGAACACCGCAGTCCCATGTTTATTTATTCATCCAACTAGAGGTGCTGGTGCAAAAGTCAGCAGCGGAAATCGCGGAAAAGCTCAGCCGCGCGTTTTTGATTGTCGTGATTCTCTTCGCTCGAAGGATGGAAGCAAATAAATTTTGCATTCCTGCATTCATTCTTAGGCGGGGAAGTGAAAAGTGCCTCGTTTGCTTGCTGAGCCTCGGAAAATACTTTTATAACACACTGCAGTCGCGATAACAAGTCGGGTTCTTTCCAAATGTATGCACGTCAGGTGAAAATTTATGCATGAATTTATTTGTTTTAACTGGCTTGGGAGGAAAGTTTGCGTTACTGTGAAAAGTCTTCCTCGGAGGGAAAACCATGCATGTTTGGTCTATTAATATTAAAGTTTCAATCTGTGATAAGCCACTTCTTCGCTTCAAAGATATCTTTTACGCAGGAATACGAAATCACTCTTCGAAATAGACCGTCTGAACCAGGAAAAAAATGTAGGTTGAATTCTGTTTTCTTGTCTGCTCTCTCTTGGGGAAGCAATTTTTCATCATGTCCTAACAGCCATGTTTGAGCTAATAAATCAAGTGCCCTACTACTCGACAGGAGCACCGACAAACAGACAGGCGAAAGAGGTTGAAACGTGTCTCTTGAGTTTCTGTTTTATGTATGTAGGTAGCTTGAACGAGAATCAGGACATTACCTTGAAAGGACCCGTAAGTCAAGGACGTGGAATGTTGGTGATAAAAATAGATAATTTTAAAAGTTTTTTTTTCGTAACAAATTGAATTAAAAAATATAAATTAATAAAAATAGTTTTATTTTGCATTTTTAAAATTTTAATGTCTCATCATTTTTCATCACAATATTATCACATTTCCTGTTAAATTATTGCCACAATAAGCATAGAAAAAAAACTCATGAGTCCCGGGAAAACGAAACGAAACTATTGGCACTACGCCCCCCGGGGCATGGCCTTCCTCTAACGTGGGATTTCTGCTCCAGCGCCTCTGACGAGACAGGAGAAACCGGGACCGACGTTTTTACTTCACCATCCGATAGAAGCTCAGTGGATAAGGCGGGAATCGAACCCGCGTCTCATAGCATCATCGGGATCGGCAGCCGAAGCCGCTACCCCTGCGCCATGAGTCCCGGGAATTCCCGGGAAATGGCCAAATTCAACTCTCGATTCCGGGAAAATTGAAAGTCTCGAGAATCGTCACGTCTAATTGGAATCCAGAGTTTCTTATTTGTATTTTTCTCCATTGACTTGACACATTAAAATTGGAACGTTAAAAATCTAAAAAAAATAATATAATATCCTAAAGTATAAAAGGTAATAAGATGCCAGTTCCACAGTTACAAAAAATCATATTCAAAATTGTATTTTGATAATAAGTAACTTAAAGATTTTAAAAATGTACCTACAATTTACGTATTTTTTTTTTCGAAGAAAATATTACACATAAAAATATTGTGATGTTTTATCGTAAAACTTATAGTGAAGAGTTTGGTGTTTGATCACTTTTTATATCCTTTAGAACTCTGGCTCAATTTATCCACGTTTCTTAACTTTAAGTAATTACTTGCTAAGGTAGAAATGAATTAATGTTTTAATAACAGTTTTTTTTTTAGGTTGTGAGACCCTTTCAGTATTTTGTGGAAATGTTACAAACCATATTTCTTATTAACCCCCACCTGTCCAATTGTTTTCAAAAGAGTTGCTCTAAAAAAACTGTAGGGGAGTGTGGGGTAATTCGGACACCCTAAGGAAATTGCTCTGTCACGGGCTGTATGGATATTTTAAAGGAATGTGTATGACACCAGAGGATAATAGAGACCATATTTGATGGAAAAATGTCATTTATATCGATAAATTTTGATGAAAACCCCATTTTTATCGCAAAAATTAAAAGGTGTCCAAATTACCCCCACATTTTTGTGTGGGGGTAATATGAACACCCCTATGGGGTAATTTGGACATACCTTGTGGGGTAATTTGGACATGCCTTGTGGGGTAATATGGACATACCTTGTGGGGTAATATGAACACCTTTTGAGGGGTAATTTGGACACATGTTGAAGAATAAGTTTAACATTAGATTTTTTGAGCATGTTTTTTATCCTTCAACCTGGTTTTGTAATTGCTTTATATTTTGAAGTGTTGTTTTGCTCACAATATTTCATCAAAGGTTTAAATAATGATTTTGTGATAGAACTATAATTCAATAGGAAGATAACAAATAGTTCAGTGTAGTATACATAATTTAATCATTAATACTGAAATGATTTAAACATTGATTCTGGATTAGGCACAAGTATAGTTTTTAGTGATTAAGGTATCGTTTATGTTTATATAAATCAATCTTTATACAGAATTTATTAGCCTGAAAAACATTTTTTTTTAATTTTACATTCTGTAGCCCTTCAAATTTAAATATTATTGTAAACCAGCATAGAAATTAGAAATGTCAAAGAAATTAATTAAAAGCAATTAACATTAGAGTCTTGTTGAACGCCAAATGTACAGTAATCAGATTTTCATCAATTCGAATATTGGAATAAATTTATCTAAATTAAAAAATAGGGGTTTTGTGAAAGTTCTCAATGCTCACATTCCGTTTTGATTGTTTTGACATATTAAATCCCTCTAAATTTATCTAAATCGCTTTAAAAACTCATCCAACCATGAAAGTTACTTTTTTGTTGCCTGACAGGTAGACTTTCAGGTATGTCCAAATTACCCCACAAGCCATGTCCAAATTACCCCCATAGCATGTTCTATCATAAATTGCAATTTTTGATGATAAAAATGGATAAAATGCACAATTTTTATAAGTACATATCTCAGGCATCGTCCAAGAAACCCCCTTAAACATAAAATGTCCACTTTTTTTGCCATATAACCCCTGCAAAACCTTATTTCCTAGCCTTCAAATATTAGAATTTAAGGCAGTGCCAACCGGCCTTTGGAAACTTTTACATATTACACCAAAACTACTTAACCTATTCCAACTTTTTTGGTTTGTCCATACTACTAGGCCATTACTAGTACTAGCCTTATCACTTAAATTGCCGTTTTCACTTTATATCCGAAGAAAACGTGATTTTTAAAGGGGTGTCCAAATTACCCTCCCTGTCCATATTACCCCAAACTCCCCTACTTATCTTATTTTATTTTTCCATGAATTTTCAATAGGGTAATTCTCTAGCAACTCTCACGAAATCGGAAAAAGTTGCCCCGACCCCTCTTCGATTTGCGTAAAATTATGTCCTAAGGGGTAACTTTTGTCCCTGATCAAGAATCCGAGGTCCGTTTTTTGATATCTCGTGACGGAGGGGTGGTACGACCCCTTCCATTTTTGAACATGCGAAAAAAGAGGTGTTTTTCAATAATTTGCAGCCTGAAACGGTGATGAGATAGAAATTTGGTGTCAAAGGGTCTTTTATGTAAAATTAGACGCCCGATTTGATGGAGTACTCAGAATTCTGAAAAAAACGTATTTTTCATCAATAAAAACACTTAAAAAGTTTTAAAAACTCTCCCATTTTCCGTTACTTGACTGTAAAAAGTTTTGGAACATGTCATTTTATGGGAAATTTAGTGTACTTTTCGAATCTACATTGATCCAGAAGGGTCATTTTTTCATTTAGAACAAAATTTTTCAATTTAAAATTTCGTGTTTTTTCTAACTTTGCAGGGTTATATTTTAGAGTGTAACAATGTTCTACAAAGTTGTAGAGCGGACAATTACAAAAATTTTGATATATAGACATAAGGGGTTTGCTTGTAAACATCACGAGTCATCGTGATTTTACGAAAAAAAGTTTTGAAAAAGTTGGTCGTCATCGATCATGGCCGTTCATGGTCAACTGTGACAGACACGGACGACGAAACAAAGAGAAACGCAAAAAGTAACTCTTTCTAAACTTTTTTTCGTAAAATCGCGTTTACTCGTGATGTTTATAAACAAACTCCTTATGTCTATTTTTTTGTAATTGTCTGCTCTACAACTTTGTAGAACATTGTTACACTCTTAAAAATAACCCTGCAAAGTTAGAAAAAACACGAAATTTTAAAATGAAAAATTTTGTTCTAAATGAAAAAATGACCCTTCTGAGTCAATATAGATTCGAAAAGTACATTAAATTTCCCATGAAATGACATGTTCCATAATTTTTTACAGTCGAGTAACGGAAAATGGGAGAATTTTTAAAACTTTTTTAGTGTTTTTTTCGATGAATAATACGTTTTTTCGGAATTCTGAGTACGCCATCAAATCGGGCGTCTAATTTTACATAAAAGTCCCTTTGACACCAAATTTCTATCTCATCACCGTTTCAGGCTGAAAATTATTGAAAAGCACCTATTTTTTCGCATGTTCAAAAATGGAAGGGGTCGTACCGGACCTCGGATTCGTGATCAGGGACAAAAGTTACCCCTTAAGACAAAGTTTCAAATCGAAGAGGGGTCGGGGCAACTTTTCCGATTTCGTGTGAGTTGGTAGAGAATTACCCTTATATCAAAAAAAATGTTTTTAAAATAAATTCTTTGACTGAATTTTTAGTATTCAGGAAATAGTCTTGCGTGACGTCACGGTCTCACGGACCCCCCTCTCCCCCTTGTCACACTTTGTCACGCTTGCGACCAACCCCCATTCCCCCCCCCCCTAGAGCGTGACGTACTTTATGGATGACGCCTTAGCTGTTTTTAATAATTTTCCAGCCTTTATTGTACAATCGAGTGTTTTCCATATTTTATTCAAACTTAAATCACATTAATGGCTTGTTGCAACAAAGTTTGTCAAAATTATACCTATACAAGAACATGAAAAATCTTAGCTTGCTTATTTTTTTTCTAAATAAGCGGAGTTCAACTTTCCAATGTTTTTTTTATTCTTTATTATAGAGTTTTTCAGGCCTTTCCAATGCTTGTTGAATATTAAAAATTAATTAAAATATGGAAGCGGGGTTGAGTCTAAAAAGGATGAACAATTTATTAAATCACAAGCTCTTTAAACAATTCACAAAAAAAAATGAATTTATGAAAATATGAAAAGGTTGTGTCTGAAATTTAGCAACAAATAAAATATTAGTTTAAGACAAATTGACAAATTGAAGGAATATTTTTATGAAAACCTAAATAAATTGATCAAAATTTTTAAAATGATACTAATTCAATGTGATTTGATGGTTTAATTAAAAAAACACATTGTTCTACCAAAAGGTACACCGCAACCATGGAAGTTGTTATCTTCTTATTCCAATATTGTAGAACTTACAGACTAAACCCTTCAAAAAATGGTTTAAAAATGACAATTTGTGTTGTGATTCCTCTAGATTGTAGCTTTGGGGATGAATAAGAAAAATATTGCGATATTTCCCGTAGTTTCAAAGATGAGCAATTCTCTACGGAATCGGCCGATTTCGACAATTTTTTTTTTGTATTTTTTGATTTGGCTGAAACTTTGTGGGGGCCTTCCCTATGACCAAAGAAGCTATTTTTTGTCATTGGTTCATCCATTCAAGTCTCCATGCAATTTCGGCAGCTGTCCATACAAAATGGTGCGTAAATATTCAACTTTTAACTTTTTTTTAACAAAACACAATTTCCCAAAATACATATTTTTTGATTTTCGAGATTTTTTGTTGACAAAAACCCGCAACTTTTGAGCCATAGGAGAGTATGGTCGAAAAATCTCCCGCCAAGTTATGATTTTTTGAAAAAATAGTGATTTTTGAAAAAAATCGAAGTAGTATACAAAAAAGTTTACAAAAAAAATACTTTATTTTTTAATGTAAAATTGAATTTACAATGAAAAAGTGTTATTTTTTATTGATTTTTTTTGTATCAATCGAAAATATCACTGTTCCAGTAATAGCTGAATTTCAATATTCTCTCGAACGGGGTTTTCACGCAACATTGAAAGAAAATCTCTCTTATCATCACTTTCCTCGGCGTAATAAATCTTTCAGCTCGCCCAACAGCAACCCGTCGAGGGCAAATGAACAGCCTGCGTGCGATGACAGTGCAGGTCGTTTTCATTCCAGCAGAAAAAAACCCGAGCTTTTCCCCCCACAAACCAGAAGAGAGCGTCATTTGGTGCAAATTGAATTAGATTGTACTTTTTACGACGATGACGACGACGAGGGGTGGCTCGATGGTTCGGTTCTGATAACGCAGCAACTCTGCCCAAGAGAGGAGTAAACTCGAGCAAATGAAAATGGCAGACTGGAAAGCGATTCTCCCGCTGCCACCACCCACAACCACCCGCTTCAACTCAAATTGGAAGGGTGGCAGCACATGGCGAAAATCATGAGGGTGAAAATTGGATTCCACCATCAAACGTCGTCGAGGGGGTGGGTGGAAGTAGTACTATCAGCCATTATGATTCCGCCCCCTCGGTTTCCTTCCTGCCAACGTCGGGGCATTGGGTGGTGATGATATGCTCGTTGAAATTCGCTGCAGTGCAGTTCCACTCAACTTCTCCGTTCGGTTGTTGAGAGGGTGGTGGAATAAATGGTGAGTGGATTATATAAAGTAGCAGCAAATTGATTGTTTGGTTAAGAGATTATACCACACTTCCATAGAGGAAGAGGAGTGGATGTGGGGAAGTGTTAAGAGCCAAGTTTCCTTTTTTATGTGTTTTCACTGCCAACCCCAAGCGAGCGCGAGGAACAATAATGGTTTGTTTTATGGTTGCAGCATTTTTTGAGATTTACTTGAAGATTGGCAGCACTTCGGGTGCAGCAAATTGTCTTTGTTGGGATGAGGGGAGAATAGCTGGAAACAAGATTAAAAAGTAGTATAAATTTGAGTACATGAACTGTTTTATTATTAAAATAATCCTCTATTTGTCAATTTTCAAAGCACATGAATTATAATAATTTACGCAGATCTTTGAATAATAAAAAATCATTATACGTAGTTTTTTTTTTTTTCATGGCGATGAAGATTCGGGCTACATTTTGAAAAATGACTTCCAAAATGTAGCCAAAATTTATATACTTTTGAAGAAATTAAAAACAAACAAACTTGGATTTAAAATGGAAAATTAAACGATAGAAAACGTAGTTTTAGCAATTAATACAGATGAAACAGACATAATTTAAACTTTTTTCCCTGAAATTTACATGCATGTCTTCAAATTTGTTTTATTTTATAGTGTCAAATTTGTTTTATTTTATTATGTCCTTTTGTTGGCTTTGACCAAATTTTAGAATAAGTCCAGAATCTTACGTTGTCATATTTTTTCTTAGCTTTTGAACTTATGTGTAACAAAGAGACAATTTTATTTTTGTTTATGAAACTTTTCAAAATCCTAGAAAACTTTCCAAAATAATTGGTAAATTTTCTGAGTTTTTAATTTATTTAATGCATGCGTGAAGTATTTAAAAAATATATATTTATATAGCAATACAAAATATATTTTTTAGTAAAATTTGTAGTTGTTAAAGTTCAAAGTTGCCAACATTGCGTTTAAATGTTCATGTCAAGTTATCGGTAATGAAATTAATTGAAAACACGATAATAGGCAAAAAAGGATTTATTATTGTGGAATATCTACCCATTCCTACAAAAAGCATCTACAATGAAACAATATAATGATACTTATCGATTTCCTATTTTGATCAATGTTAAGATACAACAGCATAATAAACAAACCAAATACCTAAGAAATAAACACAAAATTCTTTAAGCATGGTTATAGCAATACTTCAGTCATTTAATAAATTTCAGAGCATTTAGGATCATGTTATTCTTGATCAATGTTTCAAAATAGAAATTTTTATGTTGAATTTACATGATTTTTAAATAAATTTGACTAATTATAAGGTTGTCGCACACATGCAAAATTCGTCAGAAAAATTTTAGGGAGAAAAAGTTTTATCAATAAACTGATTAATTTCTATGCATTAGTAATCATTGTAAGCTGAATCAAACCATTTTAAAAATATTTTAAATTTTATGAAATTTTCCACAACATATAACTAGGATTTTTTACTGTTGTGCAATGCATTTTACAAAACTTTTTCCATTGACATGTTGCTTCTATAGCTTGTAACCTCAATTTTCTTTATTTATTTTTGCCCTTCTACCACGCCTTCGTTCAGAGCCGATTAACTTCAACAAAATATTTGCAATCGTCTTATTTGAACTTAATTCAAAATTTAATAATTTTTTGTAATTACCATATATTTTACCATACCATATATATTTTACCATAATTTAATTTATCTTCAAAATATTTCAAAACGAGCTTTAAAATTAAACATAACATGTTTTAAGCTGAATGAAATCATAATTTCTTTATTCATATTTGGTAGCTCCATTGTAAAAAAGATCAGTTCCAAACAATTAGGAAAATGTTTAAGTCAGGGGTGCCCAACCATTTGGCCCTGATTTTCTGAAGCAGTGGCGGGCCGGAACTAACATTTGATAAAAGTTGAAAAAAGTAAAAATTATATCTTGATTTTAAGAATAAAGCACACAGATAACTTTCAATTAAAATATGTCTGATAAACAACAGGTTTTACTTATTGTTTGTTTCGAATTGTATAGTTATTATTTTTGACGATTGCAATCAAATACCTCGATATTATTTAAAAAAAAAATCAAAGGTCGTTGCCATTTGTTTTAAGTTTAATTTCCTCAACACTACAACATAAAAAAAATCAATGAGACATGATAAAATTTATTCAAACAAAATTTTGATTCGATTATCTTTTACAAAAAAAAAAAAACCTTATTGTATACACCTTTATTCAAATATTTTGAAAAATAAAATTAATAATGATTTTAAACACAGAAAATTTAAAAGTGTAAAATGTGTGTCTGTATTAAATCATTTTCAATTGATTTGCTCTTTAATTTCTTGACTCATTTTGCTTTTTTAAGCTTTTTTTTAAAAAAAAACTTTATCACAGAAATATCGAAAAAAATACATTAATTTTTTTTAGTCATTTATAAAAAAAAATAATATAGAAAAAAAACTTCAATGTGTTAAAACTGAAAGAGGTTTAAATTTATAGTCATTTTGTACATTTTTAGACAACAATTCGAGTTTTTTTTCTTCATAAATTTCACAATTTTAAGAAGTGGATGATATTGTTTTGTTGCACCATTTTTCAGTTTAAAAATATCAATATAAAAATTAGTAGTATTAAATTCAAACAATGTTGTTGTTATATTATGCTAAAATCAAGCTTACTTTTTTTAACTCAGACAATCAATAAATTTAAAGCCGTCGCGGGCCGGTTGAAATGGCTTCACGGGCCGGACGTTGGGCAGGCCTGGTTTAAGTCATGACAAGAAATGCTTTACCGATTTCCTTCTGTAAAAATCTCATAAATTTCAATAAATTCATGAATATAAATATTATTCAGACTTTTAGTCTAAAAATGCATATTTTTAATGCTTAAAAGTGCTCAATTTGAATAATAGAAATGCAGATTTAAAAGTTATTTTTGCTCCCTGATTTATAAGATAAGTATGGGGACAGAAACTTTAATTATAATTTGCATTGGCCTAATTTGTTGATGTTTTTGGGTCTATTGATGAAATTTTCTCCTTAACTCTCAACAAGGAGACAGAAAAGTGAAAAAAAAACTGTGAAATAGTTTAACAAGTTTAATTTGGTTTTAAATTAGCATTCCTTTCAGTTTCATATAAATATCGAATTAATAATGCTTAAACATCGCAAAATTGTTACTTATGATGCACTACTTATTTCATAATATCTTCAAAACGATGCTCTAATTTGCGACTTCCGTCGCTGGAGCATGGAATCTCATGTTCCTAATTATTGCGTGCGTGTTTGTTATTCATACCAGAGATCACTCCATCCCCATTGAAAACCGAACGGGAAACCACATCACCTTATTATACCTTCGGAAAACCACTGATTAAAGGGAGCAAACAGGTGGTGTCCAGGCCTCATCAGCATACGACGACGACGACTACGACCATCAAGACCCGAGTTCGAGTCTTGTTCTGGGCGCTTCTTACCAGTTATTTTTTTCTTCCTTTCATACTCAGGTTGATGTTTCCACCGAGCAAACCAACCAACCAACCCAGGCAAACATAATTAGTGTAATTTTTTAAGCTGTTTACAATTCTGCCAAATGAAAATGACTATACGTCGTTTTGCCTCCCCGCTCTCTTCGTGTTGGACCGATTCGCACAAACCTCGGACCGACCTGCAGTCTGTGGACTGTGGCGAGAGTGCATTAATTTTCCACCGCAATCGTTTTTCTTACCCCCAACTTCCCCTCCACTTCCGAGGAGACCTTCCAGACTGTCTGACTGTAGACCATGTGTTGAGGCCACGTTCACCGGGTGAGGACGGACTCGGAGAGAAAGAGTACGCTGGAAGGCGCAAAAACAAACTAAACATCATCACCGTTTTGTTTGCAATTTTTCTTCTTGCTGCTGCCGCGTCTCAGACGACCCCAAGTTCCAGGCCCGGCAGTGTGTTTTTATTAGTTCTTGATCCTCTCCGGAGCTGGTTTAAGCGCAGGGTAATTTCTACCATTGCACTCCCCCCAAACACCCCCTTGAGAGTGCATCATTTACGCTGCACTGCACGTACGAGCGATGAGCTTAAACAGATCGAGCTGCAAAAATTTGCAGACCAGCGCCATTTGTTCACAGCTACGTGGTGGACACTGAGGGAAATTGGTTGTTTGTTTTAAAATGCTATGCTAATGCTATGCTAATGCTATGCTAATGCTATGCTAATGCTATGCTAATGCTATGCTAATGCTATGCTAATGCTATGCTAATGCTATGCTAATGCTATGCTAATGCTATGCTAATGCTATGCTAATGCTATGCTAATGCTATGCTAATGCTATGCTAATGCTATGCTAATGCTATGCTAATGCTATGCTAATGCTATGCTAATGCTATGCTAATGCTATGCTAATGCTATGCTAATGCTATGCTAATGCTATGCTAATGCTATGCTAATGCTATGCTAATGCTATGCTAATGCTATGCTAATGCTATGCTAATGCTATGCTAATGCTATGCTAATGCTATGCTAATGCTATGCTAATGCTATGCTAATGCTATGCTAATGCTATGCTAATGCTATGCTAATGCTATGCTAATGCTATGCTAATGCTATGCTAATGCTATGCTAATGCTATGCTAATGCTATGCTAATGCTATGCTAATGCTATGCTAATGCTATGCTAATGCTATGCTAATGCTATGCTAATGCTATGCTAATGCTATGCTAATGCTATGCTAATGCTATGCTAATGCTATGCTAATTAATGGTTTGACCGCGCACCAAAGACAAGGAAAGGGATTTTGAAGGCGGAAACTGTTGATGCACCACTTTTCTTAAGAGGATAAGGGAAAATCTCCACGGTATCCTCAAACAAGTTTTGCTTGGAGATTGGCGGTTTTTTGGACAAAAAATATTATAAAAAGTTTGGGGATATTTTTTGATGATCAAAATTTAGAATAATCATTAACATTTTTTATTTTATTAATGTTAACATTCACTTTAATTTTTTGATAAGTTGTTTATTAATTTTTGGGAAAGACAATCTTATAATTAGTTGCTTTTCCCAGAGTGTCAACATGAACCGTTTCGTACAACTTTGCGAGGAGCGGACGGTCCCACAAATCCCACGTACACACAATTCATCTTCAAAGGCAGACCATCACCAAACTCCCCAGCCTCAACCTCGAGGGTCATCAGCAGCAGCCACCATAAACTGCGCTTTTCTCTCTCTCTCTTGTGCGAGCACTCTGATTGCATATTAATTAATTATAAACATAAACATAAATTAAACAAACAAATGGAAAATAAATTAGCGGGCATCGCACCAGGGCCTGAGAAAAAGAAACATGCCACGAAGAGTCGAGTGTTTATGGTCGTGATAATTTGTTGATGCCCTTCTTGTTGGGAAATTGCGCGGAAACTCACGCGGCTTGAACATTGTTGGTCAGCAATTTTCCACCCGTCGTCGGAGGCGGATTATCTCGCCGGGAGTGGATAAGTGGAAAGGTGATTATGCATCGCCGTGCGTCTTCACTCCTGACCGTGGTGCAACCAGTAGACAAACGAGATGCTAACGTTAGAGTTTGAGAGAAAAAATGGTTCCATCGGCCCCAGGGCAAGGATGATAAAGTACATCTAATTAGGGACGCAAATAGATACTAATTACCTGGAGTCTGCGTCATCCGCAACACGTACAGTATGGTGAAAGGATTTGGCTGGTGTTTGTGCGTTTAGCGTTATTTATTTAACGAATGATATGATGATTAAATGGAATTACATGTTGACGTTATTAATCATTACAAATGTTAAAGAATTATCTAACAACACATATTTGCACAAAATTTAATTTCAATTTAATCATGGTAAATAAAATTAGCAAATTAAAAAAACATTTAAAGAAGTTAAACATTATTATTTGTTAAATTGCGTTAACAATTATAAAAAACTTTTTCAAAACAACCAATCCCGAGCATGGGTAAATAACAAGGGAAATGCGTAATAATACCTTTCTCTGGTATCGATACCAAATTTTGGTATTCCTGGACCCTTTAAAATTTGTCTTAAGGATTATGCAAAAGCAAAATGTGGTATCATACCAATTTAAGGTATTGTTTTGATATTGCAAAATTACAGCCTTTGTCAATGGTCGAACACCACATTTTGGTATTCTTTTGGTATTACAGTATTTTATCAAATTCCTCTGCAACTATGGGAAAATTTTGACCAATTTTGACAAAATAATTAATTTTGCGCTATAATGATGTATCAAAGCGAATGCTTTCATTCAAAACCGGAAATTTCAAACTTGATTTTAAACATTTTTGATATACCCCATACAGAAATGACTTGAAATTGTGGAAAATTTTCTAAGTCAGGATGGCACATTTTGGTATTATTTGAATATTGAAAGGTTTCATCAATTTTCTCTGAAACTATGGGAAATTTGTTTAAAAAAATTTACGAGTTAATTAATTTTGCGCTAAAATGACTTGAAACCCAAAAATGTTAAAGATGATTTTAAAAATTAGTGTGATATACCCACTAATATTTTTTCAAAAACGTTGAAATATCTCTAAGTCGGGATAACCAAATACTTTGAAAAACGAGTCAATCGACAGATTAATGAATTTTGGTGAATTTCAATTCAGTTTCATTTTAATAATACTTATTTTTCAATCTTGTTATTTTTCAGAAGCTTCAAAAATTTCAAGCACAGGCCGTTCATCAATGACAAATGCATTCGGTGTGGTGAAGAATATCACTAATAACAACATGGAATCATCAGGTGAGTAGATTTGGCTGTTGCATATGGATCATTTCCGTTTTTTTCACTAACTGAAACTGCTGCACTAAAAATGGTATGAAAATACCAAATTTTGGTATTACTTGTGCAAATATCAGCGACCAAAATGTGATCTTGGTTGCCCAGTAATAGACGGTAAAATACCATCAAATCATACCAAAATCATGTATGTGAAAGACCACAGGAATACCAAAATATGATTTTCCAAAGGCGCGGGAATACCTAAAATTAAAACCATGGCAATACCAAGTTTTGGTATTCAAGCAATGTTCAAAAATCCAGAAGACCTCAACTTGGTATTGAAATGGTTTTATTTTGAGGTATTATTTTACCCTTGGAATAACATGGTTTGGTATTGTTGTGCCCTTCCACATACAAGACTTTGGTATGATTTCATGGTATTTTAACATCTATTACTGGGCAACCAAGGGCACAATTTGGTCGCTGTTATTTGCCCAAGTAATACCAAAATTTGGTATTCCCGTGTTATTTACCCCTGCTCGGGATGCGCCATGGTTTTCCTATGTACATAGGACCTTTTGAAAAAAATAAGCGGGAATTGTTTTTCTAATATTTAATAATAAGCCTAAACAAAATTATGAAGACCGGAAGCACAATGATTACAGAAAGAAATTATGATTTTTAAAATTGCTCAAACATTTATTTTAACAAACTTGAATATATGAGCAACTCTCTACGAAATCGGCCGATTTCGACCATTTTTATTTTTTGTATTTTTTTATTTGACTTAAACTTTGTAGGGGCCTTCCCTATGACCAAATAAGCTATTTTGCGTCATTGGTTCGCCCATTCAAGTCTCCATACAACTTTGGCTGCTGTCCATACAAAAATGGTATGTAAATATTCAAACAGCTGTAACTTTTGAGTGAATTTTCTGATCAATTTGGTGTCTTCGGCAAAGTTGTAGGTATTGTTGAGGACTTTTGAGAAAAAAATAGGTACACGGAAAAAAAATTTGCAGATTTTTTAATCAACTTTTTTTTCACTAAAACTCAGTTTCCCAAATTACGTATTTTTGATTTTCGAGATTTTTCGATATGTTTTAAGGGACAAAAATCCGCAACTTTTGAGCCATAGAGAAACATGGTCAAAAAATCTGCCGCCGAGTTATGAACTTTTGAAAAAATAGTGATTTTTGGAAAAAATCGATGTTTTATGCAAAAACAAGTTTGACATTATTTTTGAATGCAAAATTGAATTTGCAATCGAAAAATATTCTACAGATTTTTTGATAAAGAGCTCCGTTTTCAAGATATAGCCACCGAAAGTTTGATTTTAGCGAAATATTTGTGACCATTTCTAAAAATATATTTTTTGAAAAGTTCAGAAAATTTGCTATAAAATTGTGTCAATGTCTCGAAGATTGGACCTCGGGTTGCTGATAAAGAGCCGCTTTAAGAAAAAGAAACACGAAAATTGAAGTTTTCTTAATCTCACCAAAATAACCCACCATTTTCTAATGACGATATCTCACCAAATAATGGTCCGATTTTCAATGTTAAAACATGAAACATTCGTGAAATTTCCGATCTTTTCGAATTTTTTTTTTGAAATTTTTTAAATCAGGACTAACATTTTAAAAGGGCCAAATATTGAATATTACGCCCATTTAAAATGCTAGTCTTGATTTAAAAAAAATCAAAATATTTTTTTCGAAAAGATCGGAAAATTTCACGAATTTTTCATGTTTTAACATTGAAAATCGGACCATTATTTGGTGAGATATGGTCATTTGAAAATTGTGGGTTGTTTTGGTGAAATTGAGAAAACTTCAATTTTCGTGTTTCTTTTTCTTAAAGCAGCTCTATCTCAGCAATCCGAGGTCCAATCTTCAATGTCTCTTAGACAATTTTATAGCAAATTTTCTGAACATTTAAATTTTTTTTTTTAGAAATGGTTACTTATGGTCACTATTTTTAAAAATTGAAAAACTGCAAATATTTCGCTAAAATCAAATTTTCGGTGGCTATATCTTGAAAACGGAGCCCTTTATCGAAAAAATCTGTAAAGTACTTTTCGATTGAAAATTCAATTTTGCATTGAAATAATGTCAAACTTGTTTTTGCATAAAACTTCGATTTTTTCCAAAAATCACTATTTTTCAAAAGTTCATAACTCGGCGGCAGATTTTTTGACCATGTTTCTCTATGGCTCAAAAGTTGCGGATTTTTGTCCCCTAAAACATATCAAAAAATCTCGAAAATCAAAAAATACGTGTTGTGGGAAATTGAGTTTTAGAGAAAAAAAAGTTGATTAAAAAATCTGCAATTTTTTTTTCTCAAAAGTCCTCAACAATACCTACAACTTTGCCGAAGACAGAAAATTCACTCAAAAGTTACAGCTTTTCGAATATTTACATACCATTTTTGTATGGACAGCTGCCAAAATTGTATGGAGACTTGTATGGATGAACCAATCACACAAAATAGTTTGTTTGGTCATAGGGAAGGCCCCCACAATGTTTGAGCCAAATAAAAAAATACAAATAAAATCCATTTCTGGTCTTGGTAGATAATTGCTCGTATGTAGTATAAAGCATGTCTACAGAAATTCGATAAACAGTATAAACGTTGAAAATCTTATTTTGATTTTATATGGAATCCTATTAAAGAATAAATTGAATCGTAAAATTGACAATTTAACATCTTATTTCTTTTTCAAAATATTTTTCTAGAAATTGGAATAAAATTTACAAACCTTGATAAATAAAGATTGAGTTCAAATATCTAACCGAATAAAACAAAAATCAGTTGAAACACACATTTTTTTTTTGTAATTGAAAATCGGTTGAAAACAAAGTTAATTAAGTTGTTGATCTTATTCGGATATCAAAATTTTAAAGAGAGATCTGGGCTCAAACCTTCCTTATTTTGCAAATCGCTTCACGCCTTTTGAACAACCAAATTGCGTGTTCTTTTTTAAATTTTCTCAACTTAAATTAGAACTTCGTTAAATGGGAAGAACTTCGTTGTATGCAAAGTAGTTCTTAAGAATATCGCATAAAAACTGTTTTACATTTTTGTATTTTTGATTTGAATGAAACTTCATCCATCGATTCCTTAGGTCCAAATACGTCATTTAGTATAATTGGTTTCTCCATTCAAGTCTTTGTCTTGAATAGTCCGAAAATATTTATCTTGAGAAGGGATTTTCTATTATTCGGGAAAAAATAGGTACATGGAACTCATTTTCTATTCAATTGCAATTACAAAAACTTGATTTTGACAAACTTTTAAAATTTGACAAAATCAAATAAAAACCCCTTTTAACCCGCCGGCAGTCGCGTACGTGTACTTTGTAAACAGTTTGTAAGGGCACTTGTAAGATAAGCGAAAACATTAATTTTATAATATTTTACAGTAGATAAGAAGAGGCAAGTATCTTTCACCAAGCTATGAATTTTTTGAAAAAAAAAATGTGATTTTGGTAAGTATTGGAAATTTTCACGTATAAAATTCCATCGAATTCCGTCCATTCCAAAAACTCCCGGGATAAAATTTTCGGGATTTTTTTTAAAACCAGGAATTTCTGAATACCGGGAATTTTTGAATTTTGTTGCGAGAATTCCTTAAATAAAGAAAAAATCAAGTCCCGGTCAGGAAATTCAGATTTGCTTATGGAAATAGAGGAAAAGTTAAAAACTTAGTATTCATCGATAAGAATTTTAAAGCGTTTTACAGTCGACTCTCTGGCTGTCGATCTTCTCGATATCAATATTGCTCCATCCATCTATGAATTCTTCATTCTCTTCAAACTGCATTCTTCGATTGGCTCTATTCCTCGATATTTTCTCTTGCTTGAAGGATCTTTTCCTCGACGGTGTCAATATTGTCACTATCTCATGGCTTGCATAGACATTTTTCTTTGCGAAACGAAGGGTGTGTGACATTAGTTTGTTTTTGTTTGCTGGACGTTGCCATGATTCTCTCCCATAGCTGGGTACCAAAAAAATCATATTTCAATCGAGTCTTCATTTTGCATCGTTCTGTGAACTGATGATTCTCTTCCTTGACGGTCCCTTGGATACTGACAACCAGAGAGTCAACTGTAATTTGTATTCGTCTTACATCAAAATTATTAAAATTTTTGGTTTACTGATCCACGAAATGTCCAGCGCTTTGAATATTTTTTATTTATTTTATTTTATATATTTAAAAAAAATGAATCGGTAGTATATGTAAAATACGTTTATAAATAAACATGAATTTTTAACTTATCTACAATTTCACATTGAATGATATAATTTTATTTGATTTATTTTATGCAGCTTTAAATTTTCATTTGGAATTGGATTTAAGATTGTGGTTCATTTAAAATCCAAAGCACAACAAGGAACAAAAAAGCTATTTTTGATTTCCTTCAAGCTATATAAAAACTTCTGTTTAGGTTGGAGTGTAGATTATCACCAATAAGAAGTATCGAACTAATTGTATGATTTTAAGCCTGAAAACATAAAAAATATAAATAAAACATAAATTTAATCACTGTTTAAAAATTTACCGGGATCCGAAAATTCCCGGGAATAATTAAAAAAAATTCTCGTATCCCAGGAAATTCAAAACCCGAGATAATTGGACGCCCTAGCGACGAGACCCTGCTAGAAAAAGGTTGGAATCACTTTAAATATTTTTGGACATCAAATTTAGTTATTGTTTGAACATCACACTTTGTGAAACTTAAGTATAGATTTAAATATAATGAATATAAAAATTTGTTTCGCAAAGTTTGTGTTGTAAAAACAGAATTAAATTAAAAGCATCAGTATAGCAGCTTGAAAAACAATCACAGTCCCATTTACATTTCCGATAATACAAATAAAACTTAGGGGAAATATACTCATTATGCTCACGAGGCTAAGTGACCTTTTTATCAGCCTGTTTTCTTCAATTTGGCATTATCAAATTTATATAATTGTTATATTTAAATTAATTTGTTAATTTGAAATTGATGTTTGACTTTTTTCCAATTGGTTACAATTAATCTATTTACTTAACTTATAACAAGAAAAAATATACCGGGCTCTAACACAGTGAGGAAATATACGAAATTCCATCAATATTCACCCCATCCAAATTAAAAAGTGTAAACGACTAAACACATAAACAGATTATCAAATATCTCGCTACCAACGCATCCTTCCTCCACATTCTCGAAAACAAGCTTTCCTTTCCTGTTCACTTCCCACACAATAACCAAAAGAAGTAAAAATAAAAGTTCTACAAAACCCCCGAAAAAAACGAAACAACTCGCGTCCAAAACTTCATCCTTTACGACCAGACTGCGCGCCCCAGCAGAAGAGCAGCAGCTCCTGCTCCGGCAGCAGCCGCTCAAAAACGGGCCTTAAACGTTATAAAATGCCCTCAACAAGCCGCTGGCCGCCACCATCGACTCGCGCCTTCGTCCACGACTTCAACACACGCCAACCGAGAGAAAAAGGACCACACACGTCGAATTCCCAGGCCGTGGTCGCAGCCGCAGGAGGAAAAGCCGAGAAACGAACCGTGCCGGCCGGCGCGTTGTAATCTTAACAACATGCATACCGCGGGGACCTCTCCCGTCCTCCCAGGTCCTCGCAGCAGCTCAGCAGAGTGTCAAGACACGCAACCACGGGAACAGACTTGGGCTCGGGCAGAAGGCAAAGAAATGCCAACACAAGAACCGGACCGCGGCGGCGCGTGAAGACGAATGAGGTAAAACAGGCACATTATATCTAAATAGCCCCTGGAATCCCCACGGAGAGACGGAGTGAAAGAGATAGAAGGAAGAAACGCCGCACGGCGAAGTGACCAAAGGAAGGATGGTTAGGGTAAGTGGACTTAGGTTGAACCTATGAAAACAAATATTTCAAATCATTCCCGTTCTTTGGGAAGTATCAACGAAAACTTTCCAGAATCTTCAGTTGTTTCAATGTTGTTTTCAATGATTTGTAATTCGAAAACTTTAAAAAATACAAATTTGGTGTCAAAAGAACTTTTGTGCAAAGTTGGACGCCAGATAAGATGGTTTATTAAAAATTCCGAAAAAAAATATTTTTCATCCAAAAAGGGGGATATGTTACACATGACCAATATGACAAAGAGCTTTGTATTTTTTTTTATTGTATTTTATTAAATTTTTAACATTTTATTAGGGATTGTCAGTTTGTGGCCACCACAACCAAAATTTCTATTTTCAAATCCATTATCGAGAACTCATACCCGTACCTAAACAGAGGAGTAAATTTATAGAAAAAATGAGTTTTTTTTCATTTGCATGGTTTTTGTATTAGAGAGTAACAATGTTCCATAAAGTTGCAGACAGACGAAAACTAAAAATGTTTGAGAAGGGCCTAATATTATTTTTCTGTCCTTGTTGTAACGTCTCCTTTAAAAATGAAAATTTCTCAGAAAGCTAACCTACCTTCATGTGTACCTACACAAAAAAATATTTCCGAATGTTACATCATTTATGATGTAACACTTTTGCACGTCATTAAACATTTAAATTTAAATGCAATTTGATGTAAATTTGCAACAAATTATACGTAAAAACATGATTTTACGTGTGATTCAACCGTTTACGTCGAATCTCAAGTTTACATGAACTGAGTTCACATGTGATTCATTTTTTCCGTGTCGAGTAAATTCACATATTTTTTTCTGTGTATGAACTCAAATTTTAAAACAAAACAAATGTCTGTGAGTAAGTGACCAATAATGTCTCTCAGTTTTCTCAGCTCTAACTGAACCGATTTTGACAAAACTAATCGCATTCGACTTGGTGTGGATGTTTCTTCATATTTGAATGGCTTTATCTCAGGAACGAATAGACCACTCTTTAATGTTTTTGGACAAATTCACAGGAAATTGATGTCAGCTTTTTGAAAGAAAAAAAACTGCAATGGACATTTATAAGCTCCATAAATTGTCGTTTCAATAAATCATAAAACAGTTGAAATATGCCTTTTTAATACCTTACAACAAATTCAAATATTTCTTTAATAAAAAATACGGATTCAGAGATTTTATTTTAATTTTATTTTTTTGGTGATAAATAGTATATTAAGTATTTTTTGTCGTTATTGGTGACCTACACCATATTCAGATGGTCTACAAAAAAAAACAATATTTGAACTAATTTTAGTTCTCTTTGACGCAGTTTTTTAAAGGGTCTGGGAATCGTGTAAGGCCGATGCCAAGATTTTTTTTTTAATTTACGGCATAAACTTTGAAAAATATTTGCAACGACCTGACTTCAAAATTATATTGAAAATATAAATCTTACACAACTTGACAATTTTAAAAAAGCAAAAATCAAATTTTTCGCTCTACAGCATTGCCTTGGCGTTCTCGATTACGAGATTCCTACTCGAAACTAGGTGTCCGAAGGCTTGATTGTTGAGGCAATTGCAAACCTCTTTTTACACCTTAGCTTCGACCTTTGGATTGTAAGTCCAACTGCCTACCAGCGACTCCACCGAGGCAGGACCCAGGGAGACGACTCCTACACCTGGACTGAGCTTACGACCTGGGATCGAACCCAGGCCGACTTACCTCACGCTTACCTCTACACCACGGTCCCGGCTCAATTTTGAAGTAAATGTCAATAAACGCTACAGTTTCGTCAAGGTATGATAGATTTGGGCACCTTGACTTTGCAATCAAAAGAATTGAATTTTAATTAATTTTCTGGCAATAAATGAAATTGAAAATGTCTGACAAAAAAACGTTTTGGGACAAAGATTTTCATTAAAAATTTCATGGCCAAAATAATGTCTTTGATCAAATTGGTCAAAATTATCACATAGTTCTGGCCATATTTTGCAAAATAAAAAATAATAACAAATTGGGTAATGGAAAATTGGTAAAATTTTCCGTATAGTTGCGCGCGTGTGTGTGTGTGTGTGTGTGTGTGTGTGTGTGTGTGTGTGTGTGTGTGTGTGTGTGTGTGTGTGTGTGTGTGTGTGTGTGTGTGCAACCAACCAAACGGGACCACGCGGTCGCTTCTTACAAATTGAGTTGTTTCCATGTATTTTTAGATCTACATTCTATACATGCAAATAACTCGCATAGGCATTTGGAAGGTGCTCTGGCGAGCTTCGGTGACCCATTTCTACGCTGGCTAGCCGAGCGCGAGGTCCCTCAGCTTTTATCGACAAGCCCCGCCCTGAAGAACGTTTGCACCAATCGGGTTCAAACGTTATTTAGAACTTCCGAACCCTTGTCAAATGGACAAGGACCCAGCGCGTATATAGTTTGACAGTAACAGTATTCCTAATTCCAGACGTCGCTCACCAAGCTGTTCGATTCCCGCCTTATCCACTGAGCTTCTATCGGATGGTGAAGTAAAACGTCGGTCCCGGTTTCTCCTGTCTCGTCAGAGGCGCTGGAGCAGAAATCCCACGTTAGAGGAAGGCCATGCCCCGGGGGGCGTAGTGCCAATAGTTTCGTTTTTTCACCAAGCTGTGATGGCCTAGTGGTTAGCATTTTTGCTTACCAATCCAAAGGACGGGGGATCGAACCCCGACTCGGGCGACTTTGATTTTTCGTTCATGTTCAGAGTTTCAAGATTAATATTTCCTATACTTTCTCGTTGGGAGCAGATGAGAATCGAACCCAGGACCATTCGCTTAGAAAGCGAACACCGTAACCAGTCAGCCATGGCCGCTCCTGTTGGTAAAATTTTCCGTATAGTTAAATTAAAATTCAACAATAAAAAATAATAACAAATTCGGTTATGACTGATGATTTTTTTAAATTTGAAATATCACATGATCAACGCGTGATCATTAATGTAATGATTTACCATATTCCATACTTTGTGCTTAATTGTTTAATTGTTTATTTACATTCATCTGACAATGTTTGTCTTAATGAATAAAAGTTTGAGTACGGTTGATTTTATCACGTGTTGTTATTTTTCTTACTCTTTAATAAAAATTTCTTAACTAAGTATTGGGGATGTTATTATTTTTTATTCTCATTATCGATGATCATGACTTTCTGATAACAAAATTCTATATTTCAACAGGACTTGTTATGAAATTGACCTCCGTTTTGTTATTCCCACCTTCCCGGGTTACGAAACTGAAGCGTTTACTTGCAAAATCAAAAAATCAAATCAAATTATTCGCTCTACAGCATTGCCTTGGCGTTCTCGATTGCGAGATTCCTACTCAAAACTAGGTGTTCGAAAGCTTGATTGTTGAGGCAATTGCAAACCTCTTTTTACACATTAGCTTCCATCCACCCCGGGATTCGAACTGACGACCTTTGGATTGTGAGTCCAACTGTCTACCAGCGACTCCACCGAGGCAGGACCCAGGGAGACGACTCCTACACCTGGACTGAGCTAACGACCTAACCTTTTTTAGGTTAGTCCGGGACCAACATTTACTTCCCCGTCCGACGGAAAGCGTGATCAGACAAATCTCGTCTCGAAAAATGCCACCGGGGCCGTCTGGGATCGAACCCAGGCCGACTGGGTGAGAGGCAATCACGCTTACCCCTACATTTTCAAATATTTTCGGAAATTTCAACCCGAAAAATAAAGGATTTTTTTTTTACAAATTAAAAAATTAAAATTTCAAAGGAAAAAGACGTGCAACTGAATGAAAACTATTCAACATGCAATTTCCTGTGTTAATAATCATTTTAGCCTGATTTATTAAGTCTAAAAATATGTAGAATTATTGTGAAATTTCAATGTAGTTTTATACTGGTCTGGTACTAGTATGCAATGCAATTAACAACACTTTTTCCGTTGATACGTCGAATTCAAGCTTGCCATTTTAATATTCCTTTTTCAATTTTTTTAAATAAGTTCAAGGTAAACCTTCTACGCATTGTGATTCTTGAGATTTCGCAGTTTGAAAATGCAGGTCTTTCACAAATTTCTCCAAAACGGTGAAACATTGGGGTGATGATAAAATGGAGGGGGTCAGGGTTGCCTGATTGCCAGATAAATCTGGGAATGCCAGATTTTTCAAGTGTCAGCCAAAATAAAGATTCATTCTTCTCAGTGCCAGATTTTGACAGATTTTGCCAGATTTTTCACTTCATCACTATTTTGAACAATTTTTTGATTAAAATTAAAGAATTTAATTGAAAATAAAACAAAAATAGACTGAGTTTTTCCTAGAGAGAATGTTAATTTAACATTTTTGAGGTCATAAAATCAATTAAACCACCTTAATTCTACAAATTTTTGAATTCATTCACATCCTCCCTCACCTTCACCATTGAGAATGGTTAGATTTTCGTTTGCCAGATTTTTCCAGATTTTTGATCGATACTTTGCCAGATTTTTCCAATTTTGACCTGGTAACCCTGGAGAAGGTCGTTCAATTTAGATAAAAATTAGGATTCTAGTTTTTTAAGGTATCATCAGTCTCACCCACTTTAAGTTTGATCAGAAATACAGAAAATTTTGATGTTGAGGTGGAATGGCCTGTTTTACCTGATTTCTTTGAATTTCTTCCTTAAATTTTTTTAAATGATAAACATAATATTTTTCAGTACCTTTATCGATTCAATAAAGACGCATTTATCCTGTCAAAAAAAAAACATAACTCTAAAAGAGCACGAAGGAAAACAACCACGATGATGACGCTTCTCCAACTTACGACAACGATGATGATGATAAGGCTCACGGAATGATCATGATCGTGAGCGCTTTGGATTCACTTTGATTTCCATATTGCTGTTCGTGATGAATTCGAATTTCTAAGCATGCTGCAGATGCAACGCAGTAGGATTTTGAAACAAACTTGGCTTTCATCTGATGGTTTGGCATTAAGTTCATAATTGTACTTAATTTGTTTGCTTTATTTTCAAGTCACGTTATATCGCTCTGTGATTAGTTAGTATACTGCAAGACTGCATCCTGCTAATTTTCGTATTGCTCGTGCAAGAGCATCTTGGGACTACTGATGTTGAAGCAGTTTTAAGTGTTGAAAAAACATTAGTGACTCATTGTTGATAATGTTTTGCAACATTAGTTTTATGTTGATGAATTATCAGATGTTCCGATAATATTGAAATATTTTGCAATATGTTTTCCTTGTCTTTTTAAAATTGGATAGAATCCCCACGAACTCCACAATTTTCCTTGTAAGGTGCATTTAAGTGAAAGAGATACTCTCTTGTTCACAAAAGTTATGTATCCTTTTGAAATGTTCTGCGCAGACGAATTAAAAAAAAATCATGAGGAGTCAAATGGAATATCCTATCTCGAGATTAACTAATACTGAATATTTTCAATTTTCCAGTGAAAAACCAAATAAATACTTGGTCACATGAATCCATTACGCCTCATATATTTAAGATCCTCTAAATTTACTACGCACTTCAAGTTATTGTGGTGACCAAGATCGTAAATAATAATTCTCAAACTATAGTTCACACACAAAAATTCGGCTGACTTCAAAAAACAACATTTAATATTTGACACAAAACGAAAGCTTCACTTCTTAAACACCATATTTAAGTTACGAGCCGCGAACAAGGAAAGTCCATTCCGAAGCTGTAATGTCCACCGAACAGCTTCGATGCCAGCAGCGGCATTCCTTTCAGTGCGTAAAGTTCCCAAAAGCGCTCCAACAACACTCCGACCACCGACCGGCCCGATTCCAGACGACCCCAAGTTGCGTTATGACCACGGACCGCGGATCTCACGCAGGGATAATTCCAACTTTTATATGCACACGCGCGCTTAAACCGAGTCTTGTACGCAACTTTTACGCGGAGAGACCTCATAAAAACCAAAGAGATATAAGAGTTGGAACGGTCCCGGCGTTGTCGCAGTTGGCTGCCGGTCGGGAGGACCCTCCGGGTGAGATAGTGGCCACTTATCTGCCGGGACCGACTTAAGGCGGCGGCGGCGTGGTTTGGACCCGATAATCGCGTGGAGCAGAGTAAACACAAAAGAAAGAAGGTGTAGAGCAGGACTTGAACGACCGACGACAACACTGTAGAAGAGAAGTGACGACGAAATGGATGAACATAAAACGTTGCTTCTAGAAAAGATAACAAAACACACTGTCTTGTGGTCACCGCTTCTCCTCCGGTCACCAACAACAATAAAAGCAGACTAGGTGGAATAAAGGGAGAAGGAATCGAAGGAATTTAAGGCACTTTTGAAGGCAAGCGGCGGCGTTGACGGCGGCTGGTTGGTTAATATAGTGTAATCTTTATGGTTTTTATGGTCGCCGCGAGTTATGGTGGTGGATCAATGTCGTTTTAAAGAAACGGCCTGAACGCCATTTGGGACGCGGTCAGTGGTCCTAGCGGGTGATTCAAACGTGACACTTCTTACGCATCTAGAATGGAAGATTTGGTAACAAATTTCAGGTATAAAAAAATGTATAAAAACGCCTTATTGAAAAAAAAAAATGGTGCTTCGTGTTGCGTATTAGAAAAATTTATGTCAGCAATCCAAACATCGAGAAATCACATTTTTTTAAATATTGCTTAATAAAATATTATTTAGTGAAAAGCATCATGAAATGACGATTTTTTTTCAATCTCTCAAATAATGTAGTTAAGTGATAACATCGCATTTAATGCTGCAAATTTGGTTTCAAATTCTTATTAAAAGTAACCGACATTTTAAATTTTGTTTGAAGTTTTTAAGAACTGAACCTATTTTTTTAAGTTTTATTTAAATACCGTAAACTGGGGTCAATCGGGATACATGGAGCGAATTGAGACAGCAGTTTCAACCATGTTGCGGCAAATTATTTTGATTTTTCTGGTTGGTTTCGGTTAGAACAGACTCAGACCAACAAAATGTGTACATACATTTCCAAATTTAAAAGTTTTAAGTGCTCTAAAAACTGCTGTCCCTATTCAGACTGAAGGCCCGATTCGCCCCAGATTACGGTAGAGGATTTTTCTTGCCTTAAAAATATAGCATGAACTCAAGTGTGAGCTGAGCATACTTTAAAAATATGATCAGATAAAAAATATTTGGAAAACATAATGCAACAATTCCCTGAAACTACAAATAACGATATCATTTTTTATTTTTTTTATTGGATGAAACCATGCTTTTTTCTATGACCAAAACGTCATTAGCATCACTAGGGGAAATTCTCGTATGTTTTGCAGGTTAAGCACTCCCTCCTGACTCCATCCAATTTGCTGATTTTCACTATTTAAACAATTTATTTACTTATTTTGCAAAACTTTTGCTAGCTCACATCTTATTGAGCTATTTATCACTCGATTCCAGTTGAAAAAGCTTTTAATGAGCTGTAATTGAATGTCAAAGTGCTGATATGGCAACATTATAGACACGCTGGAATTAGATGCTGTTCCCCTAGTTCGGCCAGCTATTTTGAAGCTGTTCATAGAAAAAGGAAATCAAAATAAAAAAAACATGTCTTCGGCAAAGTTAAAGGTATTGCATAGCACTGCTAAGAAAAAGTAAAACTCTTAAATTTCCTATTTATTAAATTGAATTTTTCAAACAAATCAAATAATTTACGCAAAACATCTTAAAAAAAAAAAAAATATTTGGATATATTTAAGATGACAACAAATGAAATCCTTTGAGTTGTGGCACATGTTTGTCAAAATTGATTTGACAGTGATGCCAACCCTTGAAAGAAAATAAAATAGCAATCGAAAAGTACAGTCATGCCCCGGTTTTGCAACTATAATTACATGAAAATTTTCACATAATTCCTGTATTTTGAAAATGCAATGTTTGTCGGAAAATAATACTCAAAATGATTGTTGTTGCAATATGGGTATCAAATGATCGGGATTTTTTCATACATTTCGAAAGTACAGTCGACTCTCTGGTTGTCAATATCAAAGGGACCGTCAAGGAAGAGAATCATCAGTTTACAGAACGATGTAAAATGAATACTCGATTGAAAATATTTTTTTCTTGATACCCAGCTATGGGAAAGAATCATGGCAACGTCCATCAAACAAAAACAACCTTATGTCAAACACCCTTCAAAGCTTCGTTTTGCCAAGAAAAATGTCTATGCAAGCCATGAGAAAGTGAAATTATTGACAACCGGAAGAGATTTTTAAAGCAAACAGAATCCAAGGGACCGTCGAGGAAAAGATCCTTCAAGCAAGAGAAAATATTGAGGAATAAAGACACAATTTTTAAAATAATCAAATTTTTCACAAAACTACGTATTTTCGAAAAAAAATACAAAAAATTTAAGATTTTACAATATGGGTATCAAATGATCAGGATTTTTCAAACATTTCTATAATTATAATATTTTTTAAAGAAATACTCACATTTTTCACAAAACTGTGCATTTTCGAAAATAACTAAATAAATCTTTTTTTTACAATACAGCCATTTTACGTCAAACAGGAAGTCTCCAAGGGTGGGTCTCGTGGCGCAGGGGTAGCGGCTTCGGCTGCCGATCCCGATGATGCTATGAGACGCGGGTTCGATTCCCGCCTTATCCACTGAGCTTCTATCGGATGGTGAAGTAAAACGTCGGTCCCGGTTTCTCCTGTCTCGTCAGAGGCGCTGGAGCAGAAATCCCACGTTAGAGGAAGGCCATGCCCCGGGGGGCGTAGTGCCAATAGTTTCGTTTTCGTTTTCAGGAAGTCTCCAAATCAAACAAACAAAATATTACAAGGAATCAGGGAAAAATATTTTCAGACATAGGCTCTTTCGTCCCAAGACCTTGAAATCGACAAATGAAATATTCATAGGACCTTTTCAAATATTCAGCTAGTTTTTTTGGACCTCAACATATTTTTACTTAAAAACCCAACTTATAAACTTTCTTTCGAATTGTGGTGCTCCAAAATTGGTTCAGCCGTTCCGGAGATATGATTTTATGAAAAATGTGTTTTTTGCGTAAATCGACGAAAAACTCATTTTTTTGGATCACCCTATTTCGGATAGGACCACCCTAATCGCCAAACAAAAAAATACGGGTCTAATTATTTGGGCCAAAGAACCCCCACTCCAAATTTGAGCCAAATCGGAGCAGTTTTGATTTGGAGACTTCCTGTTTGACGTGGAATGGCTGAATATAGGCATCAAATGATCGTGATTTAATAATACATTTCGATTTAGTCATGAAACATTGTATTGAATACTAAAATTTTTCACAAAACTACGTATTTTCAAAAAAAAATACTGAAAATTTAAGTTTTCTGCAATATGGGTATCAAATGATCAGGATTTTTCATACGTTTTGATAGTTATAATCTTTTTAAAGATATACTCAATTTTTTCAGAAAAGTACGTGTTTTCGAAAAAAAAAATCCATTTTTAACAGTATGAGTATCAAATTATGTGGATTTTTTAAATACATTTTTATAAATTTTTTAAATGCTAAAGTTTTTGCAAAACCAAATCTTTTTTAGAAAATACTAAGTTTTGTGAAAATTTAGAAAATTTAAAAACATTTTATTCTATCTAAATGCATGCTTGAGCTGTGAAACTAGAATAAGAAGCATCTTCTTTCCTCTAACTATCCCCCACCTATTAGATATTTCGAAGGTTATTTTGTAACTTTGTAAATGTATGCAAAATTCTCGATCATTAGAAATCCTTATTATAATTTTTTTTAATTTTTGTGGTTTTTTTTGTATTTTCAAAACAAAATATTATTGCTATGGAAATGTATGAAAAATCCGGATCATTTGATACCCATATTGCAAAAAAAAAACAAATTTTGAGCTTTTTTTAAATTGTAAAAAAATTAAATACTCTAACAAAAGTATGAAAACTTTCCAAGGTTATGCAACATTTCCGATAATTTGGTACTAAAAAACTTTATAAAACTGAATTTTTGAGTATTTTATTGTGATTATTTTGAGTGTAAAAAGTACCATCTTAATGTATGAACAATTTCTGATCACTTGATCTCCATTCTGTAAAAAATCCGTAGTTTTGAGAAAATGTAGAGATTTAAAAAAAAAATACTCGTAGCTAACGAAATGTTTGCAAAATTTGCTATCATTTGATACCCAAATGTTTTATTTTCTGCTATATTCGTGACTTTTAATACCTGTAGAAGTCATGACCAAGCTTGACCATCACCAACAACGCCTGATGAAACTATCTTTAGCAACACCTACAACTTTGCCGAAACACCATAACCATCAGAAACTCCGTTCTCAAAATTCAGATTAAGGAATATTGTAATAGCTTTTTGTATAGACAGCTGCCAAAATGGTTATGAAAACTTGTACGGACGAACTAATAAAGCAACATGTCTCCTTTGGTCAAAGAAACAAGTACACACAAAGGTTCATCTAAATAAAGAAAAAAAAACAAAAATTTCCAATCAATTTTTAAGCTATTTAAACTTTTTTGCAGACCTGTCCTTGGCTACATGTAATGGCATTCTGGCATTTTAATCTTTTGTCAATTTGTTTTGAACAAAAAAACAGGGTTTTTATCAGGCATTTATTAAAAAATTAAATAAAAAAATGTTTATTGTGCCTTTATCGACCAGCTAAACTGATAATTTTAACTCAAAGAGTAATGTTTTGCCTTAAAATTTACAAACATGATTTGGTAAAATTATATTGTTAGAAAATTTTTGAAAAACAGTATCCTGTTCGGTATAACTATTCATGAATCTCAGGATCTTTTATATCTGGTAAAAGTCTTCCGTCATGGACTGTCCGTTTATTAGATTATCTCCGAGGAACACCAACATGTTTGCATTTCCTGTGAATTAACTTTTCAATCCCGTACTAATGGTAAGATTTTCATTAGAGCAAACCCCCAAACACACAAAATCCCTTTAACTTTTACCTTTCTCTAACATTCTTTAAGCTCAACATCCGATTTTCTGTTCCTTCAAGGCTGACCAACCTGTGAAGCCTTCGGACCAAGGTCCGGTCACGCCGGCCCAGAATCCGATTAAAAAGTCAAAATATTGTCCGGTTCTGTTTTGGCAACATCTTTTCCAGCCTGCTCCAGCCACCATGACGAAATCTCCTTAAAAGAAGCGAGCGAGAATTCCTTGTAAAATATTTACACACTTTGCTCCGTCTCGCACTCTCGTAGAGAACACTCTCGAAGGCCGAGCCGGATTGACTGTCCTGTCCCAGGATAAGCCACTTTAGCCAAATGATCCGCAACGGATACGTCCAAATTGGATAACAAGAGTGACTGACGGACCGGGGAGTGACAGAATTCCCCCGTACAAGGCAGGCAGGATTGACCTCGACGACGTCGAAGGTGAGGCCAATTTCGGGATTTCATGGTTGTCGCAGTTTTTGGCAATTTGCAGCTTGGACCTTTACAGGGTTGGTCACCGGTCCAGGTAGCCGGAGGTTCGGAGACATTCGAAGGATAATAAATTTTGAGGAAGCAGCGAAAAAAAATGCAAGAGCTGGGAACAGGTTCCTCTCCTGCTGGCTGGATGGAGGCCAAACAAAGGCAATTATCAATGGTCTGCTGCCGGCTGAGCGAGGCTGTGGACGCTGGAGAGAGGAAATAAATTTGCCTGACAGGTTCAATTTTCGGTTTTATGTGTCCAACGCCGAAAACACTTTCGATGAATATTTATCAACCGCAGCAGAAGTGGCAGTCGGGAAGAGGAGCGCAGGTCGACCTGGAAGGTTCAGGAATGCAGAGCGAAAGCTGCTACCTGAGATTGGAAATTGGGTGTCGTTAATTTCACCCATGTTTAATGATATTTTTAACTTCTCAAAAATTACTGATTGCGCAAAGAAGCCTTTTCAAAATTACACATGTTTGCTTAATTTTAAAACCAACAACTCCGCCAAAAGCCGTCCTAATTACCCTTTTCTACGCTAGTATTCCCACACACGGCGAACTTTAGTACCAAGCCATAATGCAAGGCTAATAGCCACACCATTACGCGCCGCCACTGACCATCACTTAAGACGAGCCCCACGTTCAACCGGAAATCGATTAGCCACCTTTGGCCAACCAACAGCCAAGTAATAAGGACCCCCCTCACAACCATAATTAGTACTTTCTGGAAGAATTCACCATCATCATCATCAACCTGGTCGTCGACGGTCTTTGGTCGTGGTCATCAAAAGCGGTTCCTTCCAGCGCAACATGACGAAGTAATTGGCGATAATTAAATGTTAATGCTGGGGCAACCTCACTACCCCACCGTATGGTCGCCATATGCCCACGTGTTCCAACCGTGACAACTTCAAAGAGAGCCCCCTAACCAAGGGGCTCTTCAGCCCAAGATCGGCAATCAAGTGGGTGCAATCTCTTAATCGAGTAATCCCTTCCAAGAGTGCAGCTCTCAAGTCGTCACGTACCTATCAGAAGAACTAGTTTTCGAGGAGTCTCTGAGCGATTAAGGACTGAGGTCGTCTTCAACGAGTATGGTGACGACATGAGTCGCGGTGATGGTTAGCTTGATCGGCGCCGTAGTTATAGGTTTATGAAGTTGGTTCAGCGTAATGTAGCTGTAATGAAATAATTAATACCTTGCGTGGACGGCACATGCGCGTGTAGTGCATGTTGTATCAAGAGTTGATAGTTTAAAAAAAAGCCTTGTCAGAAGTTGACTAGTCAATAAAGACAATTCCGAAGAACCCAAACCAACACGGGAGCAACTCCTGCAGCGCACCAAAACCGCATGGTTGCGGATTCAACCTTAAGATTCTGCGTGGTCTGCATTCAGCCTACTTTGATCCCTTTTCCCCGATCACATGGGGCGCAAGGTGGTTTTGATGGAAGCCGTTTTGCGGACAAAATAAAACCAGGGGGTCACACACCAACTGGGCTTTGTTCCACCTTCCTTTCAAAACATCGGACACTTCTTCTAGTTCTGGCCATTGGTTTGCGCAGGAGTCGTCCGAAAAGCAGTTCGCAGCACGCAGAGCGGGCCAAATCATGCGGTGAAGATCTCTAAATATTGTGGTGGAAGCACAATACGACCGAGGAGAATGTTTAATTTATGGTAGAACCAACTTTTTATATACACATTTTTTTCTCCCTGGGTTTACCTTTATTTGCTGCACCTTTTTTTCGGGTTCCTCCTGAGCTGCGCTGGTCAGTTTGAGGGAGAAATAAATGGCGTTCTAGAAGATTGGGCGGATGGCGTGTTTTGCAGCTGGCAGCACTGCTGCTGCGGCGCGTAACGAAATTGGGCTGCGGGAAACAGTTGGTACACCTTAATTTTGCCGTCTCATTTTCGGACGAAACAAAAAAAAACCTCCATCGCCAAGATTTATTGTTTCTGATTCCTCCTCACCAAACAATCGACCGGTGGAAAACACCAAAATCAGACACACTGGAAAATGGTTCATCCGCTGCGGTAGCAATTCTTTAGTTTGGAAAAGCATCCAAGAATCGCTGAATAATTGAAACCACCTTGGGGCGGCCCGGGCGACTGTCCGGTCGGGTGGGCTCCGTGATTAGATCACGGAAGGTTCCGGACCCGGTACAAAGTAAATATTTGCTTATGGGTAATTCTCCGCCAACTCACACAGCAGTTGCCCCGACCCCTCTTCGATTTGCGTGAAACTTTGTCCTAAGGGGTAACTTTTGTCCCTGATCACGAATCCGAGGTCCGTTTTTTGATATCTCGTGACGGAGGCACGACCCTTCCATTTTGCACATGCGAAAAGGGTTTCAATAATTTGCAGCCTGAAACGGTGATGAGATAGAAATTTGGTGTCAAAGGGACTTTTATGTAAAATTAGACGCCCGATTTGATGGCGTAATCAGAATTCGAAAAAACGTATTTTCATCGAAAAAAACACTAAAAAGTTTTAAAAATTCTCCATTTCCGTTACTCGACTGTAAAATTTTGGAACATGTCATTTTATGGGAAATTTAATGTACTTTGATCTACATTGTCCCAGAAGGGTCATTTTCATTTAGAACAAAATTTTCATTTAAAATTCGTGTTTTTCTAACTTTGCAGGGTTATTTTTAGAGTGTAACAATGTTCTACAAAGTTGTAGAGACAATTACAAAAATTTTGATATATACATAGGGGTTTGCTTATAAACATCACAAGTTATCACGATTTTACGAAAAAAGTTTTAAAAAGTTGGTCGTCATCGATCATGGCCGTTCATGGTCACCCGCGACAGACACGGACGACGAAACAAAGAAACGCAAAAAGTAACTTTTTCAAAACTTTTTTCGTGCGCGATAACTTGTGATGTTTATAAGCAAACCCCTTATGTATATATATCAAAATTTTTGTAATCTGCTCTACCTTTGTAGGCATTGTTACACTCTAAAATAACCCTGCAAAGTTAGAAAAACACGAAATTTTAAAATGAAAAATTTTGTTCTATGTGACCCTTCTGGGACAATGTAGATTCGAAGATAAATTTCCCATAAATGACATGTTCCAAAATTTTACAGTCGAGTAACGGAAAATGAGAATTTAAAACTTTATTGTTTTCGAAAAATACGTTTTTCGAATTCTGAGTACGTCAGGCGTCTAATTTTACATAAAAGTCCCTTTGATGCCAAATTTCTATCTCATCACCGTTTCAGGCTGCAAATTATTGAAAAACACCTCTTTCGCATGTTCAAAAATGGAAGGGTCGTACCGCCCCTCCGTCACGAGATATCAAAAACGGACCTCGGATTCGTGATCAGGGACAAAAGTTACCCCTTAGGACAAAGTTTCACGCAAATCGAAGAGGGGTCGGGGCAACTTTTCCCGATTTCGTGTGAGTTGGTAGAGAATTACCCTTATAAAAGTTGCATTAGACTGACCGGCTTAATCCAAATCACGACACTGCGGTCACGCAACGGTCGGTCGAGCTTTTTGTGGGGCCACATGTGTGCGGTGGGTATTGTGCTGTTCAGAAAGAGGTAATAATTGAGTAAATTATGCCTAAATTGGATGTTGGAACGTGCATTGAACATGGAAATTGAAAATATATGAAGAGTTTGGAAATTATATCCTAAATTTGAAGGAATTCAAGCAATTTCAGACCAATTAATTTTTTTTTCAAATTCTTTAGATATAAGGCACAGTATTATATCAGCAATATCATATGTAACTCAATTCTAAAAATGGGCTCAAATAATTAGTAATGCCTAAAACCGCAAACTCTTGCTGAGAAAAATTCCGTAGACTTTGCCGACACCATGGTATAGTAAAAACTGTTAAGGAATTGTTTAGATAAATTTGAAATTGGGACTTTTAAATATAAAACTGTGTCGTATTTTACAAAAATTTACAACTTTAACTTTATTTTCAGAGTGGTTATGATTTGCGCATTCTAATAACACTCTCAAAATAAACCGTGATTTGCTGAATCAATTCTTTATGTTCTTCTATTTTTTTGTTAACCCTCTACTGCCCAATTTTTTTTTCGAAAATATTTAATTTTCCCGTGTTCAGGAGATCTCTTGTTTTATGTTTTTCTTGTTTCATTTTTAGTATTTGAATTTGCATTTATCTTAATTTGTTTATGTTTGTTTTTGATAGTATTTGGCCTATTCTACCACATCATATCATAACATTTTGGCTATCTTATTTTTTCATGTTTTTACAGTCACTTTTTTAATTTTTTGCTTGTCTTTCACATTTTTTGCTAAAAAATGGCACCAGTATCATTTAAATTGTAAAACAATGCGTAGAGGCATAGTCCAAGACTTTAGAAAAATTACTGCATACTTCTTTTTACAAAAATGTTAGTAAAAAATACAATCCAAGTTGACCCCTAAAAAATAACATTTTTAAAAACATTCAACCCATAAATTTTCTTAAATTTTAGGAGTTCTTCTTATCAATGCTTTTTAAAGATCAAAAATTGTTTAAATTTCAAGTATGTTTCATATTTTGACATTGAAAATCAGATCAATAGTTGCTGAGGAGCAACTCTCTACGAAATCGGCCGATTTCGACCATTTTTATTTTTTTATTTTTTTATTTGACTTAAACTTTGTGGGGGCCTTTCATATGACAAAATTTTGCGTCATTGGTTCACCCATACAAGTCTCCATACAATTTTGGCTGCTGTCCATACAAAAATTGTATGTAAATATTCAAACAACTGTAACTTTTGAGTGAATTTTCTGATCAATTTGGTGTCTTCGGCAAAGTTGTAGGTATTGTTGAGGACTTTTGAGGAAAAAAAGGTACACGGAAAATGCCGATTTTTTTATCAACTTTATTTTTTACTAAAACTCAATTTCCCAAAATCGGAAAATGCTACGAATGTTTCATGTATTAACATTGAAAATCGGCCCATTAGATGCTGAGATATCGTCATTAGAAAATGGTGGGTTGTTTTGGTGAGATTTAGAAAACTTCAATTTTCGTGTTTCTTTTTCTTAAAGCGGCTGTATCTCAGCAACTAGAATTTTCTAGACTTAAAAAAATGTTTTTAGAAATGGCCACTCATGGTCACTATTTTAAAAAATCGAAAACCTGCAAATATTTCGCTAAAATCAAACTTTCGGTGGCTATCTTGAAAACGGAGCCCTTTATCAAAAAATCTGCAATGTTCTTTTTGATTGCAAATTCAATTTTGCATTAAAAAATAATGTCAAATTTGTTTTTTGCATGAAATTTAATTTTTTTTTCCAAGAATCACTATTTTTTCAAAAATTCATAACTTGGTGGCAGATGTTTTGACTATGTTTCTCTATGGTTCAAAAGTTGCGGATTTTTTTCCCCTAAAACATATCAAAAAATCTCGAAAATCAAAAAATACGTATTTTGGAAAATTGAGCTTTAGTAAAAAAAAAAGTTGATAAAAAAATCCTCAAATTTTTTTTTCCGCGTACCTATTTTTTCTCAAAAGTCCTCAACAATACCTACAACTTTGCCGAAGACACCAAATTGATCAAAAAATTCACTCAAAAGTTACAGCTGTTTGAATATTTACATACCATTTTTGTATGGACAGCTGCCAAAATTGTATGGAGACTTGTATGGGTGAACCAATGACACAAAATAGCATATTTGGTCATAGGGAAGGCCCCCGCAAAGTTTGAGCCAAATAAAAAAATACAAATAAAATCCATTTCCGGTTTTGGTAGAGAAATGTTTTGAGATATTGACATTAGAAAATGGTGGGTGAGACTTTGAAAACATCAATTTTCCTGTTTTGTGGCAAAATCTCAGCAACTTAGGGTCATATGAACAAAGTTCAAAAAAGCAAAATATGAAGAATTTTCTCAGCTTTTTAAAAATATTTTTTTTTTCAAAAGTGAGCAAACATGTGCACTAGTTTTAAAAAATGAAAAACTGCGACTATTTTAAGAAAAGTCACCTGAAAAAGGATTTAACTTGAAAACGGTGCACTTTATCAAAATTTCACTACAGTACATTTTGATTGCAAATTTGATTATACATCAAAAAATTAAGTTGAAAAATTTTTGCGACCGATTTTTCGGTTTTTTGAAAAAATCAGTATTGATTCAAAAATTCAAAGATTTTTTGCACAGCCTAGAAATTTCTGAAAAGTTTGCATTTGATGTCCCCTAAAACATCAAAAAAATAAAAATATAGTTTTTTTTGCAAATCACGTTTTAGTGACAAAAAGTTAAATTAATAAACATCATTTTTACCGTGTATCATTTTCTCAGTGTAGTCCTTATCCATACCTACTTTGCCTAAGACACCAAATCGATCAAAAAATTCCTTCAAAAGATACAGCATTTTGAATTTTCGTACATCATATTTGTATTGACAGCTGCCAAATTTGCATGGAAAATTATTTGGACAAAATAATGATGCAAAAGCAAAATATAAATAAAACGTTGAATTTGCAAAATTGTATTGCTCAAGCAGCAAACAAAAAACGGAGTTTATTTTCTTAGATTTTAATAAATATCTCGATCTTTACAATCAACTGAAAACAATTTAAAATACATGATTGAACCAGTTAAAACATATTTTGAACTTTTTTGAAATTTGGAAGTACAGAGCAAAAAAAAAACTTTTTTTTTTCAACAGCACTAAGATTTTTTGAAAACTTTTTATTGTAAAACAACTGCACTTGTATACAATGCATTTAACAACACATCAGTAATGTTGAAACCATAAACATTAATTTTTACATTTAATTTTTTTAATTTGTTTGTCTCTTTTTCTTCTTTTGAAATGGTTCACATTTGTATGACCCAATATCACTGCCCAGGCTCAATGTCACCTCTTATGACGGAAATAGATAAAAAAAAATCCATTAAAAAAAAATAAATATCAAGCTAAATTTTCTACTGAAATTGTTATTTTTAGCTTTGATCTTGTGTATCTAAATAATTTTGTTTATCTTCGTAAAGATATGAAATTTGACTTTTTCCTTTTTGTTTCCTTTTTACCAAAATTGGCAGAATTCTTATAATCTTACAAGATTGTATGAATCTCGTCCCTTTTTGACATGCTTTAAGATGTAAAACCAAGTTGTAAACTACCCTTCAATTTAAATACAATGTTTCACTGAATCAATACCTGCCCCCTTCCTTCGCTTAAATGATTGTTTCTCAAGTGTATTCGCCAAAATATCACCAGTCATTCCACCAGCAGAGCAGAGACAGAGCAAGATCCGCTGATGATGTTTCATTAATTCCAACAAGCCCGGGTGCGCACCTAAATTGGCAAACGGTAGCGCGGGTTCCGTTCACCCGATGAACGAGACTTGCCTTATTCAGCCGGGAGTCGGCGTATAATAACATTCACATGACATACTAATAATCGATAATTTATTTGTCAAATGATTGTCTGTTCCCGGTTAATAATACATAATGCCCTCCTCCGCCATCCCCTTCCCTTCCCTCTTGGGGAGGCTAGTGAGGGTGGATGAGAGGAAAAAGGATGTATTATTGAGACCCCCCTCTCAATAAGAGTAGGAGGAGGAAGAAGAGACCCCTTCAAGTCGACAGTCAGACAATGTTCGAGCGCACTTCTTGTGCTGGAAGCTGGCGGACCTCTTAAGTTAAGTGAATGCCTACGCGGTTGAACTGCAACGGTTTTGCGAGTCTCCAAGACATTCAATTGTAATATGCCCTTATGGTCTGATGGTCCGATGGGAGTTCAATTGAATTGCTTGAAAGGGGAGGTTTGGAGGGACGAGGGTAAAGTCGAACAAAAAGCGACACAATACAATTGGCTACATGTCAATCATTGGGGTCTGCCGTAAGTCAAGATCGAAAGATGGAAGATTTTTGCTGCGGTTTCGGAGTGTTTCTTCGACGCGAGAGTGCGGGTAAATTGATTGGCGAGATTTAACTTGTGTTTTCTTTGTCTTCAGCTATGATGAACCTCAAATTATTGAACCTTTTCAAACCAACCTGTCATCTAATATATCATTCCACAAAAGAATTAACTTTTCGTCGCCGACATGTTCTTTTCTTTTCAAATTTCAAAATTCAACCTTCTTATGCTATAAATTAATAACACAAAAAGAACAGCAGGTCCCGAAGGTTCTCATCAGCGAATAGGAATGCTCTCTGATGGTCGCCGCCAAACCAGCCAGCGAAGGTCATAACATAAATATGGTGGAATGAAAGGTCCAGAAAATAAAACTCCAAACGGGAACATCATTCCACCTGAGATGACCTGGATGAAGAACGCCCTTTCCGGACCTGCGTAAGTTCTTCTCTCGCGAGTTTCTAGTTCAGTTCTGGAAGAAGGTAGCCATTTTGGTTCTCTGGAAATGTTTTTGTGATAATAAAAGTCATTTTTGTCTTTTGACTATTTTTCACAAAAACAGTTAACAAAAAAGTATTCGCGGTGTTTCAAAATCGCTCTTATAATGAAAAAAAAAGATTATTAATAATAATTTAATAAGGATATATAAGAAAGGGTTTTGTTTTTATACATTTTTTTTAAATGATCTGGCAACCCTGCCCAAAGATATGAGCGTTTACATAAAAAAACATAAGTTAAAACAAATGATGCCGCGGTTTCGAAAAAAAGCAATTCTCTCAGATTTCGGTCATTCGATTTTTTTTGTATTTTTAATCAGGCTGAAACTTTTTTGGTGCCTTCGGTATGCCCAAAGAAGCCAATTTGCATCATTAGTTTGTCCATATAATTTTCCATACAAATTTGGCAGCTGTCCTTACAAAAATGATGTATGAAAATTCAAAATTCTGTATCTTTCGAAGGAATTTTTGATCGATTTGGTGTCTTCGGCAAAGTTGTAGGTATGGATAAGGACTACACTGGAAAAAAATGATACACGGTAAAAAATAGTGATTTTTAATTTAACTTTTTGTGACTAAAATTGATTTGCAAAAAACACTATTTTTTTTTATTTTTTGATATGTTTAAGGGAACAACTTTTCAGAAATTTCTAGATTCTGCCAAAAATCTTTGTCTGAGTTATGAATTTTTGAATCAATACTGATTTTGATATATTGATCGCAAAATTTTTTCAACTTCATTTTTCGATGTAAAATCAAATTTGCACTTTATCAAAATTCCACTAAAGTACTTTTTGATTTTCAATTTAAAGCCATTGTTAGGTAACTATTTTGAAAATACTCGCAGTTTTTCATTTTTTTTTTTAAATTGTTCACATGTTTGCCCACGTTTGAAAAAATATTTTTGAAAAACTGAGAAAACTCTCTATTTTGAATTTTTGAACCTTGTTGATACGACCTTTAGTTGCTGAGATATTGCCATGCAAGTGTTTAAAAACAGAAAATTAAATTCGAAGTCTCACCCAAACAACCCACCATTTTCTAATGTCGATATCTTAGCAACTAATGGTCCGATTTGCAATGTTAAAATATGAAACATTCGTGAAATTTTCTGATCTTTTCAAAAACAATATTTTCAAATCAAGAAAAACATTTCAAAAGGGCCAAACATTGAATATTACGCCCATTTGAAATGTTAGTCTTGATTTAAATTTTTTAAAGTATTGTTTTCGAAAGATCGGAAAATTTCACGAATGTTTCATATTATAACATTGCAAATCATTGCATTTCAACTGAATGTAAGGGCTTACAGATATAAGCTTAATTACATTGCTTATAACTGAAAATAGTAAATTTTTTTCAGTGTGGTAGAAACCAGGATAGTAAATTTGATAACGTAAATATAAAAACGACATAAATCAAAAAGCTGTCAAAGGCAAACTTATGGGAAATTGCACGAGTTTTCCGATAAAAATATTTACGAGACTGAAAAACCAAGTCTATCATATAGAAATTGCCAAAAACCACAAAAAAACCCGTTTTTTCAACATTTTCATTTTTAGAACTTCTGTATTAGCGTGGCTCACGGATATATGAAAAAGAAAAAAGTGTTCAATTTCGAACGCCTCAACCGGAATTTTGTAGCAATATGGCCCCAAAACATAGCCTGAAATTTTGAGCGCATTTGGTTAAGGTTTAGAACTTCCACCATTGACCTGAAGTTATAAAGAAATTTCAATAAATTTAATTTATTTATTTTCAACTTTTAACTCTTCTTCGAGTATTTTTCCTATGCCCTATGATTTTTCTCAAAGTAGTGGTTTCTTATAGGTTTCGATCGGGAACAACTTTGTAGAACACACAAAGCGCTAGGAATTAATCCCGGAAAGATACAGGCAAATTTTTAGAGCACGTTAAAAAAAAATTCCTAGCTCCAAAAAATATCCTGTATCTTTTCAGGATCAATTCCTAGCGCTTTGCGATGTTGTACAAAGTTGTTCCCCGGATCAAAACCTATAAGAAACTTGAGAATAAGAAAATTTGATTGGGTTTTGGGAAACTTTATCTAAGAAGAGGTTAAAAGTGAAAATTTCCCATAGTAAATCTTTAAAAGTTCCATACTAACTTCAGGTCAATGGTGGAAGTACTAAACCTTAACCAAATGCGCTCAAAGTTTCAGGCTATGTTCTGGGGCCATATTGCTACAAAAATCCGGTTGAGGCGTTTGGAATTGAACACTTTTGTCTTTTTCATATATCCGTGAGCCACGCTATTCTGTATCTTCCCAAGGACATAGGACAATGGTCAATATGGAGACTTTTATGTAAAATTGTCTGGAAAATCGATTCCCACTACCGGTTTTCAAAAATTTTGACGTTTAGACTACTTTTCAAAAAACAGTTTTAGTAAATGATTTTTGTATTTTTTTAAAAGAGACATACCATCCTACATTTTTCGTCAGCCTTTTGGTTTTATTTTAGGCTATTTCCTCAAAAATTTTGAACGAAAAAAATCACCTTTAAATTTAAGTTTTAGACTTAAAAGTCAAAAAATCTCATGGAAGTGTTGAGTTTTTTTCTTTCAGTGTATTTTTTTCAGAAAGCCCGCCCAATTTCCTACAAGTTTGTCTTTGACCACTTTTTGATACGACGCAACGGCTTCGAGATGCAGTTATTTTTAAATTACAAATTACAAAAATATTTAAATACCTTACGCCCTTCTCAAATGTTATTTTCGTGTACTATTGGCTCCATATACACAAAAATGACTTATATAGGCCTAGGATAACATGTCAACAAAGTTTCATTGAAATCGGAGAGGGTCGGGTACAAAATTACCAGCATAATTCCTGATTTGAGCTGGAATTGCTCTGAAGTACTTTTTGATTGCAAATTTGATTTTACATCGAAAAATGAAGTTGAAAAATTTTGCGACCGATATTAAGATTTTTTGAAAAAATCAGTATTGATTCAAAAATTCATAACTCGGTCAAAGATTTTTTGCCCATTCTGGAAATTTCTGAACAGTTGGCATTTGATGTTCCCTTAAAACATAAAAATATTAAAATATAGTTTTTTTTTGCAAATCAAGTTTAAGTGACAAAAAGTTTAATTAAAAACCAATTTTTTTTACCGTGTATCACTTTTTTCAGTGTAGTTCTTATCCATAATTACAACATTGCCGAAGACACCAAATCGATCAAAAAATACAGCATTTGGAATTTTCATTTATCATTTTTGTAAGGACAGCTGCCAAATTTGTATAGAATATTATATGGACAAACTAATGATGCAAAATGGCCTCTTTGAGCATACCGAAAGCATCATTAAAGTTTCAGCCGGATCAAAAAAATACAAAAAATAAAATTCAAAAAAAAGTTCAGTTTCGTAGAGAACTGCTTTAAAAGTTACTCACCAGGATTATTTAATTCTTGCATGAGACATAAAATTAAAGATTTGGGAACACTGTCAAAAAGCTCTTAAGTGAATTAAAAATAAATGTTCAAGCTCAGCTGTTCCACTTTTTTTTTGAGTGGCAAATTTATTTATAAAATGATACAGTAAATTAATTCAAATTCCAAACAGTAATTCAAGGGGGGGGGGGGGGCAAAAAAAAATTTAAATAACAAGCCATAGTCTTCACATTTAAGTGAAAAAAGTGTTTTAAAATGCATTTTACACTAGTTCAGTTGTTTTGCAATCATTAGTTTTCAAAAAATCTAAGATCTGACAAAAACAAAAATTGAATCGAAAAAAAAGATTTTGCATCGAATATTTTCAAGATTAAGATTTTTTAATAAACCCAAACATGCTAAAAATTATTTTCAACGCAGGAGAATGTATTTTAATTTGATTTCAGCTGGTTGCACTTGAATTTTCATTGAAATTTTGAAGTTTATTGTAAATTTTTTTTTGCCCCCTGATTTTTCGGGCCAATTTTGAAGGGGGTGACAAAAACTTTTAAAAATATTTGTGCCAGCCTAAGTTATGAATAAAAAATAAATGCAATTCAGGCAAAAAACTATTTTTATGAATTTAAAACAATAACAATTAAATTAAACAAGACCAAAGCAAAATAAAAATAATACGTTGAATTTGCAAAATTGTATTGCTCAAGCAGCAAATAATCAACTAAGTGTATCTTATTAGATTTTAATAAAGAGAAATTTTGAACTAAATTTGAACATACGAAGAATTCCAGCAAAGAAATGGAAGAAACTACAAAAGAAAACAAAATGTTTCAAGAATAAAAATAATAATTAATTCCAAAATAGTTACAGCTGTCAAAACGCTTATGCGTCCATTTCAAATGTTTCTCCAGAAGGGCAAAGTAAACAACAATTTCAAACTCCAGATGCGTTTTTAATTAAAAATTTGTGGTAGAAAATAAGATTCTATATGTATGACATCTTAATTCCATAAATTCATTAAATTTTAAGCAAAAAATGCTAGCTTTTTACTTCCAATTTTGATTAAACTAAAAAATACAAATTCTTACAGATTGAAAAAATCTTCATGCTAACCTTAATTGCCATCCTTCAAACCGTCTCCTGTAGTCAAATATTTATTTTCGCCAGAAGCCCAACTGCTGCTCAACTGATTACAGGGCATATCCTGCGTCCAAAGCCGCCCCACTTCGAGCCAAAAATTGACATCACAAGGGCGGTGTCTGTGTACATATATTTTCCAGAAAAGCCCTTTGGGGATCATCTCCAACCAAGTTTGCAGTGAAGCAGGTGGATTAAATCCTGCCACCAAAAAAAAAAACCCCAACCCAAAACCAATCCCACTAATGATAGGGTGTTGCACACTGGCTCGAGCATCTTGCCGCCATTTTCCGCGAGAGACCTCAAGGCCTGGCACCAGCGACATTTCTCACACATTTGAGCGAGCGATCGTGCAAAAATGATCAGCACTCGTCGGGCGCAAGTCAACCCGCAGAGTCAGAGATAGCGAATCTCCGCGACGACCATATTGGCCGGTAATCAATTTGTACCACCAACTCCAAAGAAGGGCTTTTTTTCTGTTGAGGGGGTTCGTATCTTGATCGGGGGACAGGTCTCCACAGGATGGTTGATGAGCTTCTGCGCGCACACACACACAGTTTTAGTGTCACTTCCCGGCTATATCTAAATCGATCATAACTTCTTCGTGGCCCGCGCTGGTCTTCTGGGTTGTGGTGTCTTGGAAGGTTGGGCCTGGGTTGTTTTTATCTGCCGTTGATGGGCTTAATTTTCTCGGAAGAACACTTACCGGGAATTCATCATCGCGGTGAAGTGCGTTTTGAGTGGTTGGCAGGGTGGAATTTTGGGGAATTCTGGTTCTGTTGGGTTCTTCACATAATTTCATATTATAAACAATAACTTTTGTTGAATATTTATCCTTGCTTTCATTTATTTCAAATAGATTGGAAGGGGCATTTCTACAGTAAAATTTTCAAAAATTCTAATGGATTTTTTAATTTGAAAAACATCATAAATTTAATTAATTTTACACACAATAAAAAAAATCACCTTTATCATCCCAATTCCATCCCTGTCCACCGTGTCCCCTCATTAAGACCTACCCGCCGAGGCAACGGTGGCCCCGGGGGCCCTCAACCGACCGCACCAGGGACAGCATTCAATCATACACACATTCCAGCGCGGCGGAACGTCGTCGGTCGTTTCCCGCGAGGCGAGGCACACACTCACGAGGTCTTCAAAAGGTGTCACTGGCTGCTGAAGCGAGCTTTCAAGGAGCCCCCCCTCCAGGAAAAGTCCTCCAAGTCGAAGGAGATTGTCACGTCGAAGGGGGGGTAAAAATCTCCGACTCGTTGGTTGGACGTATTTATTTTATGTTTTTTTTTTTTTGTTTTCCCAAGAGTTGCTCTCCTCAAGTGAGGCGATAATAAAAGTTAATTAATGTGCTTTCTGGTCCCCTCAGCAATGCGGTTGGTCATTAGAGAGATCAGTGAGACTTATAAACTCATCATTAAATCAATTATAATTACCCCGACTGCTGGTGGAGCTCCAGACTTTGGGACCCCTTGAAGACTGTCGGTTGAGGTACAAAACCTTGGAAATTTTGCGCTGCCTCGGCCCGAGAGGTAATGATAATGACCATATATTATATCATTATCGTGATTGATAATTGCAAACATTTCTTTCTCCACGGCGTCCTCAGCGGGGTTTGCGCAAAAGTGATTTAGTTCTGCCACTCTCCATCAGCTGAAAACTTAAGGGAAGTCTCTGGCCGCCCCTAAATGAAATGACTACCTGCAGTGTGCGAAGATCTGCGGTGATTTCCAGCTGTGCAATCTGGCACATTCCTCCGGGTAGGTTCCACCGGTGGGAATTCACCGCCCAGCAAATGGCGTCCGATTCTTAGACAAACATTTGCTCTAAAGTGTTGGCCGGTTGGCTACTAATTAAAGCACGAAAGCCGCTCTAATTTAGCTTTATTTGCTCAAAAAATCCAGCAATTTCAAATCACTCCACCAGATTCGGGGGGAATCGGTTATTTCGAACAAATAAAGAAAAGATGGCCGGATTTGCGCGGTAGGCGGCGGCTCAGCGATAATTAGAGACCACCGGCGCGGCTTAAATCCACATTGGTTGCGCAGCTAATCTTTAATTTTGGACGTTTGCCGACGCCATTTAGGAGCCCAGTCAGCATGGAGTTTCCGACCAAAATTGCCTTTCCGAGCGCCATTTCGGAAGTTGGGTACAGGTGGTTGAGCTTTGATTGCGAAATTTATTGCGAAGCCGGCCTTTAATCTAGAACGGAAATAAGTTTGCGGAAAATTTGTAGTAATTCAAGCTAATGGTTGCTTTGCTTAATTGCGGTGAAATTTTAGAATTCACTTTTGCACAAGAATCGATTGCATCAAACCTTAAATAGAGAAAAATGAATATTCAATAAAATCATAAAATCATAAAATCACAAAATCATAAAATCATAAAATCATAAAATCATAAAATCATAAAATCATAAAATCATAAAATCATAAAATCATAAAATCATAAAATCATAAAATCATAAAATCATAAAATCATAAAATCATAAAATCATAAAATCATAAAATCATAAAATCATAAAATCATAAAATCATAAAATCATAAAATCATAAAATCATAAAATCATAAAATCATAAAATCATAAAATCATAAAATCATAAAATCATAAAATCATAAAATCATAAAATCATAAAATCATAAAATCATAAAATCATAAAATCATAAAATCATAAAATCATAAAATCATAAAATCATAAAATCATAAAATCATAAAATCATAAAATCATAAAATCATAAAATCATAAAATCATAAAATCATAAAATCATAAAATCATAAAATCATAAAATCATAAAATCATAAAATCATAAAATCATAAAATCATAAAATCATAAAATCATAAAATCATAAAATCATAAAATCATAAAATCATAAAATCATAAAATCATAAAATCATAAAATCATAAAATCATAAAATCATAAAATCATAAAATCATAAAATCATAAAATCATAAAATCATAAAATCATAAAATCATAAAATCATAAAATCATAAAATCATAAAATCATAAAATCATAAAATCATAAAATCATAAAACCATAAAAAATTCCCCAAAAAAATATCCCCAAACCAGGGGGCAAACAAAATATTGTCAGAAATTAAAATTAAAAAAATAATTACGTTTTAGGCCGCTGCAAATATTATGTCCCTCGACTCTGAACAAAATCGAGAGGATAAAAAAGTGAAAAAATAAATAAATTACAGGCCACGGTTCATTATTTAAATGAAAAAGTGTTTAAATAGTAGTTTATGCAACAAGTTGCAAAAAGAGGATTTGTTCAGCACGAGTCGTACATTTATCCAACGAGGTAATGCCTTCCTTTCGATCAACTCGTTGATAGAGACAGAAAATTTATTACAAAGGTGTTTTTATTTTTGCTTTTGAAAGAAATATCTGTACAAATAGCTGCAATAATTGCATGGAAATTATCATAATCCAAAAAAATTAAAAAAATGTTTCCACATGGTTTCAGCCAAATAAAAAACACAAATGACAATAAAAAGCTCTTTAAAAATACTCAATATCAATTAAATTTCACCCAACTACTTCTTCAAAACAGGAATACCACTTTCCATACAGAAAAAACAAATCCAACCTCTTAACAATCTTTCCCCTCGATATCACCGCTCAACCACTCAAATGCCTCCATTATTTTAATCTCCCGGCTCATTAGCGTTATCGCAGATTTTCCCCCGCGTCCATCTTTCAGCTTGGAAAACAGAGATGTGCTCGAACAACTTGAGAAACAAATCCCAATGCTATAGCCAAAGCTGGGAAAGGAAAAAAAAGTGGTCCCAGAGGAGATCGCTCTCTGTCATCATCATGCTCCTCCGATTAATGCTTTATGGTGCGATCCTCGGCTAGAAAATGTGTAACGTCTTCCACTCCAACACAACACAAAACTATACAAACCTCAAGAAGGAACCCCGATGTGGTACCCTCTTTTTATTTCTCCAAATAACAAGTTATCTTGTTAGTTGTCATTATACGCAATGAAATAAAATATAATAAATTGTTCTCTTAATTCAATTTATGTATAAATTTATTTTTCGTCCCTCTGCTTCCCTGAGCTACCTTTTCGACGATCCCTCGTATATATACAAAAGTCTGTAGCTTTTTGCTCCGAGGCGCATGAAGTTGGCAATATCTCAACCGTCCGACCGACGGGGCTAAAAACGCACAACTTTGAAATCGAAACATAACGATCCCGCTCGCCTGTCCCCGGTAGACCATGTAGAAGCAGTAGGCTAAGAAACTGCTGGAACGACGGCAGCAGCACCGACAACAAGACTTGTGGGTGATATGTGGCTTGCTTGGATGCTTTATGACCAGGACGACGACGACGACGATCCGTCGGAGTTGGCCATGGTTGCCCGCGATCGCATTTCAGATGACTCTGTTTGAAGTCGCGATGCACGGAAAGTTGGACCTGGGAAGACTTCGCGAGGTGTTCCGCAAAGTTGGAGCGCGCTTTCCGTTGAAGCACGAGAGGGACGCCGAGGAAGCTCGCGCTCGCGGACACTTGAAAGAGAGACAAGGCAAGAACCAGATCGCGCTGAACCGACCAGCTCCGTGTGTTCTCTCTTATTAAAATGGCAATGACAAAACAAAACATACATTAGTACACGCATTTCGCTCAAATAAGCCAACCCCGACGGGGGCTTGAACGGACGGACGGACCTGGATGGTCGCGGAGCAGTCGTAAATTGTCATGTTATGGATCGCTCGTAAAAGGGCTTCCCCTTTTGAGCGGTCATTGGTTGGGGCGAGATGCACGGCTGAACGGGTCGAGCATGCAGATATTATTTAATCATGTCTAGTTTGCTTCGGCTAATGCATGGTCTATGTAATGAGCGGTTGACATACTCACCGTGAAGTGAAAGGAGACTACTTGTTATGTTTAAGTTAATTGATTGCTTTTTATGTCGAAGCTTCTGTCGCATAATAATTGGAAATAATTAGTAAATATCTAGATCTGAAGATTCAGTTATAATACCAAATGAACAAATCGGTATTATCGACAATTTTAAAAAGAATTTTTTTCAGTAAGAATCTCATATTAAGATGGTTAACCGAGTTGAATAAATATATAGCAACAATCAATGTGCAAATAACATGTTTTGCAATTGAGCAATTCGGAACGTTTTCACTTTGTATGCATTTTTTTAATTTTTATAATACTTTGTGTATTCATTCCTAAGGTCTAAATCAACCATTTACATCATTGGTTTTCCATAGCGCATTTTAGATAATGTTGAAAAAGAATTTTCTGGTCGACTTGGTGTTTTCTGTAAAGTTGTAGGTTATAAGGCTGGTACAAATATTTTTAAAAGTTTTTGTCACCCCCCCCCCCCCTTTCAAAATTGGCCCGAAAAATCAGGGGGCAAAAAAAATATTTTTACTATAAACTTCAAAATTTCAATGAAAATTCAAGTGCAACCAGCTGAAATCAAATTAAAATACATTCTTCTGCGTTTAAAATCATTTTTAGCTTGTTTGGGTTTATTAAAAAATCTTAAGATTTTTTGAAAAATTTCGATGCAAAACCTTTTTTTTTCGATACAATTTTTGTTTTTGTTAGATCTTAGATTTTTTGAAAACTAATGATTGCAAAACAACTGAACTAGTGTAAAATGCATTTTAAAACACTTTTTTCATTTAAATGTGAAGACTATGGCTTGTTATTTAAATTTTTATATTTTTTTATTTTTTTGCCCCCTTGACCTCGGCCAGGCCGAGGGACAAAACTTTTTTTAATATTTGCATCGGCCTAATACCTACTAAAATCGATTTATTTGGCCCTTTCGAAATGTATGTCTTGATTTTAAATCTAAAAATATTTTGTTCAAGAGATTGAGAAAAATTCACACGTGTTTTACTTTTGAACATTAAAAATCGAACTAATAAATTCCACGATATAATCGATTGAAAATTGAAAGCCGAATGGGTCGCACTTAAAAACCACAATGTCAAAAAAAATGTTGAGGAGAATTTTCACAGCTATTCAAATATTTTTTCAAAGGTTAATGAGAGCGGACACTTTTTCATACAAATAAAAAAGACAATTTTTCTGAAAATGTCAATCTGAACAAGGTTTTAACTTGAGAACGGGGCTTTTCCATTAAAAAAAAGGCACCAGTAAATTTTGGTTCAAAATTCAATTATTTATCCAAAAAATAATTTTTAAAACTCTTTCGGGGGAATTTTCAAAACTTTCCAAAACCCACTATTTCCAACATTTTATTAGAAGTTTTAATCCCTCGGTGACGGTTAACGGTGCAGGTGCAAACTTAATTGCATTTTATTGAATGTAATGGAACTACAAAATAATTTTCAAAATGAATTCTATGAATTAATGAAAAAAGTTTTTTTTTTTAAATTTCATACCTTTTTCAAGCCTTTTTCATTGAAAATACAAAACCAAAGCTTATGCAATGCATTTAAAACACAATGTTAACAATCAAGGGCATAATATTGATAGTTTGGCCCTCTTGAAATGTTAGTCTTGATTAAAAAAAATCAAAATATTGTTTTTGAAAAGATCGGAAAATTTCACGAATATTTCATATTTTAATATTGTAATTCGCACCATTAGTTGCTGAGATATTGACGTTAAAAATTGTTTGGGTGAGACTTAGAAAACATCAATTTTCCTGCTTTTAAGCATCTGCATGGCAATATCTCAGCAACTAAAGGCCGTATCAACAAAGTTATGAAAGGAAAAATGTAGAGAATTTTCTCAACTTTTCAAAAATATTTTTTCAAAAGTGGGCAAACATGTGCATTAATTTAAAAAAATGGAAAACTTCGACTATTTTCAAAAAAGTTACAAAAAATGGCTATAACTTGAAAACGGTGCTCTTTATGAGAATTTCACTAAAGTACTTTTGATTGCAAATTTGATTTTACATCAAAAATGAAGTTGACTTTTTTGCGAAGAAAAATTTTGATTTTTGAAAAATCAGTATAAGGCTTTCTAGGTCAAGTGAAAAAAATATAATTTAACTCAAAAATGACGAACTCCTCGTCACAGTGTCCTGATGCAAACAATGATCGAGCTGTAGTTGTCACAGCCCTGCGAAGTATGTTGGCTGACATATCGGGCAGTCAGTCAAAAAAACCAGCTAGAAGTCGCCTGACAAAAAACTTTTGCTAGAAAGAGATAGGAAACCTGATGCAAACAAACGTCCAGCTGTCATGTAAACATACTTTGAATGTGTTGGTAAATTTCTGACTAGAAAGCCTTATTGATTAAAAAAATCATAACTCGGTCAGTGATTTTTTGCACAACCTGGAAATTTCTGAAAAGTTGGCATTTGATGTCCTCTAAAACATACAATAAAAAAAATAATGTTTTATTTTGAAATCAAGTTTTAGTGACAAAAAGTTAAATTGAAAATCACATTTTTTTACCGTGTATCTTTTTTTCAGTGTAGTCCATATCCATACCTACAACTTTGCCAAATACACCAAATCGATAAAAAAATCTAACAAACGAAACAGATTTTTGAATTTTCATATATCAATTTTGTATGGACAGTTGTCAAATTTGTACAGAAATTTATAAAGACAAACTAATGATGAAAAATGGCTTCTTTGGGCATACCGAAGGCACCAAAAAAGTTTCAGCCGAATTAAAAAATACAAAAAAATCTAATTACTGAAATCTGAGAGAATTCCTCAAATGGGAAAAGGAGTAAAAACTTGCTAAAATGCTCCGTATTTAGTTAAATGTAGCGATTTTAAATTAGATTAAATTAGATGTCAGTTGTACCCTTATTTAAGACCCTGAAGTAATTTTTGATCTGAATAAGTGTGTCTCAAAAGTTATATAATTTTGTGATGCAATCAAGTCAATGATCACAAGTTGACAATCATTAATGATGATTTTTAATTACTTTACAAGAGGAAGAGGAAAATCGTTACTAAGAAAGAACAAAACGTGCACGATACTATTCTTAATAACTTGTAGACTGAATTTTGTAAAAAAATTCGTCTAACGAAAAATTGTGGCCATGATTGAAGTCGTCACCTTAAATCCTTTCGTAGGCAAGACTTTAAATATGTGGATAGTTTCCGTAGCCTAGATAAGCGATTTTTTGGAATAAAATAGTGAAAGAGACATTCTTTGAATGAAATTATTGAAAGTTAACATGACTGTTTTTTTTTTTGAAATTGTATCAATGGTTTTTGAAATAGATGATTTTATGTTACATATAAAAATCTCTCTCTGGTTTGTGTTTTATTTCAGTATTCGCCAAAAATATTTACCTTATAATGCTTGCAAAGCAGAAAATTAAAGAAGGCGTTTGTTTCTTGAAACAGTCTCTATAGTCGTTCCGACGTCATATAAAAACTACTTTAAACGGCTATAGTTCAAATTTCAAACAGATAATTCAGTTCAAAAGCAAAATGATAGCATGAAAATGTGTGACTTGATATCACTAAACAGAATCATTAAAAAATGTTATTTTGCGCTTAGTTAAAATTAGGTGGTTCAAAATCTATAAGAAAATACTTACTTCAATTTTTTTCTTATGTAATATTTTCTTTATAACATTTTCTGATAGAATCTCATCAATGTTTTCATAAACTCACTGGGAAGAAATGCTACAGTCCATGTAGCTGTAGAAAAAATTTACTCATGAATTCATTTCAGGACAATTTTGAACAAACAGTCTTATTAAACACCACCACCACTAGAAATAAAAAAACGTATGATTGGATTTCCACCTGCTCCAACCTTCCTTCGGATGGGGAAGTAAAACATCGGCCTAGGATGTTGTTAGGCCGTTAAGTCATTCCAAGTGTAGAGTCGTCTCCACGCTATAAGTACTAACAACACACCCAACCAATCCTGCTTCGGTGGAATCGCTGGCGGCGGTTGGACTCGCAATCCAAAGGTCGTCAGTTCGAACCCTGGAGTGGAAGGTTCCTTGGAGTGAAAATAGGTTTGGATGCTCTCCCCATTCAAGCCTTTGGACTCCTAGGTTCGAGCAGAAACTTGCAATAGAGACCACAAAAGACCCGGGGGTCGTGAAAGTGGATGGTTTGATTTTTTTTTGATTGGATTTGATCATTTTATGGTTTTATTTTATTTTAAAGGGATTTTAAGCGGTTTAATCTCTTTCCTCGTAAAATAGATCCTTACCTATTTTTGCCCATCTGTTGAGATTGTTAATGCAAAATTATTCCCCTCGGAACCCCGCAATTGACTCGTTTTGAACCCCGTCATTGCGCAACGCAACTTCAACGCAACTCATCGGCGCAGCAAGCCTCGATCCTGCAGATTGCATCCCCAGCGCAAAAGGCCACACATTTTCACCGCCTGCTGTGCGGCCGTATTTGCGCACCGCCGCCGCCGCCACGCGATTACCGTAATGTAATAATTATGACAAACATGTTTATTATTTAAAAGAAGCCCAACTCAGCGAAGCTCAGCGCAGAAAAAGTTCGTTTCACTGATCTCATCTACTTGCAGCGCGCTTCAGACTTTCAAGATCTATCTCTATATAAATATATTGTGTAGTTGCTTTTTTTTCCTCTCCGTTCGAGCAGCTGTCAAACGACGACGGAGCCACGCGGCGGCGCTTCTAATGAACGAGCAGCCGCCGTCGCCGCGTGCGCTCTGAACAAATATTGCCCCTAACCTCACTTGGACGCGTGAGTGAGTGAGAGGGTTGAGTTCGATCCCTTAAATTATGCTTATGCTGTTCTATGTATTGATTTTATTAGCATGGCGCAGCGTCGGTGTGTTAAACGCCATAAGAAACGCCCTTTGCGAGTGCTTTCCTTGTCTGACTGGTTGAAACTGTAATGCACTCTCTTTTCTTTCAGTTGCTATAAAATAACACAGGAATGAACCCACGATGAACGCACCAACACACTCTCAGCAGTTTTTACCTCTCGTCCGCTTATGTACTCTCCCGATTGGCCTACTTCGTCGTGTAGTGGGGCCTTTGCGTAGCACCTCGGCGCGAGCGAACGAGACGACGAGCTCACGCTCACAAACACGCTCACGCTTTTGTGAGCTGCTCGTTGTATTGGTGCCGGCCATCGGGAGCTCGCTCGCGCGCACACGCTCGCTCTTCAAATTATAAACGAACAATTTTATTAATCCGACGCATATTTTATTGGCAATTTATTCGCCTCAATTGCGAACCGTTTGCGAACCATCGGCAACGAGTGGTGGCGAGCTTCGCTCGCTAGGGGTCCGAGTGGAGAACCGCACTCATTTGCATTCGGGAATAAAAGCGTTCGTTCTCGGCGGCGAGGTTCGGCTTTGCATGAAAATTTGAATTTATGACCGTTCGATAAGAGGAATAAATGTTTTATTGATCAAATTAACCCGAGGACCCTCGCGAGTAAAGTTGCGATGGTGGCAGGAAAAAAATCGGCCTTTATTGAGCCAAAATGTCAGCGTTTTGTCTTACTTAGATGGGGAGTCCCAAATGATGCAAGCTTCGTTTTTTCATAACATCACTGTTATTTTCGGTATTGTCGATAGTAAAGATTCCCACAAGAAACCCACCGCCATTCTTCGCCAAACCGAATAATTGATTATGTTTTCTCGTATAAACCTCTAAGCCGGGCATCAAAAGCTCACAACCTTTCATCAACCGAAAATTTGGGCCCATCGCCGTGCCGAATGGGAGGCCCCTGAAAAGGTTTCCATTGTGGTTCCTCTCTTTTTTCATTATTATTATTTTCATGATGGTTGCCGAAGGTTCCACAAAAAACCTAACCTCCTAATTTAGAGGTTGGAATCGCTGGAACCGTATAAAATTAACCTATTCTGATTCCAATCTGCGCTGTTTTTATTGATGTTTTTTTTTGCTTCTTCTTCGGATGATGGTGGAATAGTTGGGTTTAGTTTCGTATTTCAGAAGTTTTTATTATTATTTTTTTTGCGAAGCCATCAGCGTGTGAATGTATCGAACACATCGTCGAATCAATGATTGAGTTTTTTTTTTCACCGCTGACTTACCGACTGAGTTCGGTTGAGCCGCCTCACACTCACTCTCTGTGTCTCGATACGGTTTGATGAATTAATTTTCGGGCAGCCGCTGCTGATTGCATGTTGTTGTGTGTTGTGAGGTGATTTTGATTGAATTTTTTGCCTTGCGGAGTTACGAATGTGTGATTGAGAGGTGTTTTTTTTGTAATTTTCTGTGAAGTTAATTGCTTTATAACTGGTTGGGAACGGAAAGGGATTGCGGTTGATTTGGGCTGATCTAGTTTGGTGATGGTGGTTTCTCAAGTGGTGGGTATAAAGGCTATTCTAAAATTTCATCGAATTATAATTAGGACTGTGATCTAAATTAAAAAAAAAACTATTTAGAAAACATTTGACGGTTTCTATACCAAATCAACTACTAGAGTTTCGGACCTTTTTCTACCTTAATTAAAATGCAGAATTGTTTGTTCTACTTCCAAAAAACTGTTGTACACTCAGTTGGTTGTGATACAATAAACGATTCAGATTTTAGGAACATTATTGGATTCAAAGTATAGTCCAGACTCGATTTTCTGAAGTTCCGCATAAATTTCACTTCAGAAAGCCAAATCTACGGAAAGTAGAATCACAAAATGTTTTTGTCGCTGTCCTATTTTGGGTAATTTGATTTGGGTAGCAGAACTCCAGTTAAATTTATAAAGAAGAATTAAAAACTTACGAAAATTGTAATACGATTATCCAAACTTTCTTTGAATACCTTTGGGATCTGAACTGAACCTGAGATAGAAAAAGGTCCGGTTCAAAGTCGTGTTTATGATCAACATTGTGTTTTATTTTATAATCGAATCACGTAAGAAAAAATTTTGCTGTCTTATTTTTGGTTGTTGAGCTTAAGTTTGATCCTGAAACTACTTTAAAGTGATTTATAATTTCTAAATCCAAGATGGCGGCCGTTATGGCAGTAACGAAATACTGGAAAATGCATTTTTAAACTTTATTGACCATTCAAATTTGACTAAAATGGGGTCCCAGAATTTTTCGAAGCCCCAAAACCTACGGATAATCGAACTTCAGATAATCGAAACTTCGGA